>NC_142712.1:29317897-29471884 GCF_055471065.1 Atractosteus spatula
ACCGATAAGGTGACCAAATGTGTTTATTGCTCAATTATAACACCCCACTATTTCTAAATCTTAGCAGTTGTAGGAGCTCAGGTGGAATTAGGCACAACCTTTCCTTGTTTACAACACTGTTGTAAATGAAGGCTTACAACAGGAAGGTTTATTCTAAACCTAAAGGTCCTGACTTTATTTTAATGAAAAAAACAAAATGATAAAATCAATTATATTTGAAAGGGTGGCTGCTACTAGCCCCCAACCTTCTACCACCTTCTATACTGTGCTTCTGAAACAACTTTATAGACATGTACCAACTGTAAGACAAAAATGTACAGTCCATATTTCAAGCACTGGTGACATACTGTATGTACACACATGTACTGCATATTTACAAAACAAGTCACAACTGCTACTAAGTTTATTTGTATTTAATCTGGGGTTTTTCTCTTCCCTGAGCTTAAAATGAGCTAATGAAGAATGCCATCACATGATCAGGGAATTAAAGACCTCTACAGTCTCGTGCACTCATGGTACAAGGAACACTGAATGTCTGCCATGTCTAACTTACTTACTAGCAGTTGGTAAGACCCTAATACAAAATTATATACTCTGCCCTAATTCAGTATATTCTATACTGTATTCCATACTAATCATCTGTCCTAATACAAAATTATATATTCTGCCCTAATACAGTATATTCTATATTCTATATATTCTATACTATACTATTCTATACTATACAGTATATTCTATATTCTATATTCTATATATTCTATATTCTATACTGTATTCTATACTAATCATCGGCCCTAATACAAAATTCTATACTGTCCTAATGTGGACTGGTCAGCAGCTTTGTGGAGTGGTGTGGGGAGAACCACGTGCAATTGAATGTGGCAAAGACGAAGGAGCTGGTGATAGATTTCAGGAGGAAGAGGGTCCAACCTTCTCCTGTCTACATCCATGAGAGTGGCGTGGAGATGGTGGACTCGTACAAGTACCTGGGAGTGCACATCGATGATAGACTGGAATGGTCTAAGAACACAGAGGTCATCTACAAGAAGGGTCAGAACCGACTTTACTTCTTGAGGAGGCTCAGGCCCTTCAATGTGTGTAGTAAGATCCTCCATACAGTGTGTTCTATCAGTCGGTTGTGGCGAGCGCCATTTTCTACACAGTGGTGTGCTGGCACTCTGGGATTAGAGCAGGGAATGCTAACAGGCTGAACAAGCTCTGTCATTAGGTCTGACCTCGATCCCCTGGTGGTAGTGGCTGAGAGGAGAATGGTGTCAAAATTAATGGCCATCATGGACAACGTCTCCCATCCCCTCTATGACATGCTTGTGAGACTGAAGAGCACATTCAGCAATAGGCTGATCCAACCACGGTGTGACAGGGAGCGCTACAGATGGTCATTCTTGCCTTCTACCATAAGACTGTACAACTCATCCATTGTATGTCTGGGCAGGGGCAACATTGACATAACTGTTTTTTGTGCAATATATGCTAGGCTCTACTGTACACAGAGAGGGGCGGGAGTGGGAGCTGCCCAGCCGTGGGGTTGAAGCTGATACCCTGGATCCTCTCCAGACACAGCTGTATGAGCTCCACGAGTCAGGACAGGAGGAACTACTGTACACAGAGAGGGGCAGGAGGGGGGAACAAGCTGCCCAGCCATGTGGTTGAAGCTGATACCCTGGATTCTCCCCAGACACAGCTGTATGAGCTCCACCATACCACTGCTACTCACAAGGTCAGGTCACGAGGAGTGGTGAAACAGCCCTACACATACTATGTCAAGAGACATTGTACAGCGTGTACTATTGTGTTGTAGTACATGAATATAATTATATCGTTATTAATTTCTTTAGATACGCGATTCCATGTTATATTCCTTATTAATCAAATTCTAAAAGTATGCTTGTTTGCTCCGGTATCGAGCGTATTTGCAGAAAAGCTTAAAACTACCACTTTTTATACACACATTATTTCACATGTTAGTTAAAGACTTCGATGCTTAAAATGTTTAGGGAGAAATGGAATACTGGTGTGTATTTTTTCTTTAAAGTACCGAGACCAGCCATATACAGTTTACATACTGTAATACTGTATGTTTATGTTCCAAAATTAATATCGCTTATGGTCTTCACACGCATTATGCTCCTATTCTTTTTATGCTCAGCTACTAAGATTTCCCTTCAGTGGTAAAATTCCATATAAATATTCAATACTTAAACGGGCACAGTAAAGACATTAAATATACATATACATACTGTATACAGTACAGTTTGCATACAGTAATATGTTTATGTTCCTAAATCAATCTCTTTTATGAGCATGTGAAAGGCATGGTGAATCGGAGAATCTCAAAAATTACTGTACTTTGCATGATTGGAAACAAATGCGTGATTGGATCAACGAAATGCTGTGGTGTTACTTTTACAACGACGGTCAATGAAAAAAAGAATGTGGACCAGGGCAATACTTTGAGTTTACAGCTTGTCCAATTTCATTCATTATAACATGCGGTATCATGCGGTACTATGCGAGAATATACGGTATTAATATGGTAACTTGCGTTACACCGCGAGAAGCACACCGCAAAATAATGCAGTATCGCCCGCTTGTTTTGAATGGTTGCCTCTGTATATCCCTGCTAATGATGATGACCATGGTAACCTCACCCTCGCAATACACCGGCTGAAAGAACTTAAGAACAGGGTAAATCAAGAACAGGGCATTGGCAATGAGTTCCCCCTCTTTTCATGGTTAAAATCATTTTTTGGGTCATGGGGACTGTTTTTCTTAAAGCTATTCATGCCTGTTGTAGTGTTTTTGTTGTTGTGCTGTTGTCTGACTTGTATTATTCCTATGCTTCGATCTATGGTAGTGAAAATGTTTACGCATCAATATGCACTGCTCAGAACAGACTCCGAGGAGCCCTGGGACCCACCAGGTGTCACGAACAGTACTTTCCGGGCCCTATGCGGACGACGCGATCCAGAATAGTGAAGACACAAGGGGAAAAATGGTCATGCAGGAAAAGGGTCTGGAGACGGGGGGGCGTATCCATGCAGTGCAGGTGTCCAGGGGAAGTGAATCCAGGCGAACAATCCATATAGGAAATCCAAACGGGAAATCAGAAACAAGGGCTGAAGTCCATAGCCAGGTGATCCACCCGTCGGGGGGGGGTTGGAACAGGAACCGGGTCGGAACCGGCGAGGGGAACCAGGAACTAGGAACAGAAAGTTAAAAGCATAACGGAGCCAGACGCAGCAAGACCCCGGGCTCTCATGATGTGGAAATCAATGAGGAACCAGGAGTGCGGTCCGCGTCTGGCTTTTAAGGGGGAGCGGGATTAGGGACCAGGTGCAGACAATGGGGCAGAACAAGGAAGGGCTGGAGCGCCCTTAAGAGGAGGGGTTAGCGATCGTGACACCAGGTGACCCCTATGAGGACTCTGTGGTATGAACACATTTAAGGATAAAAAGGAGGGAATGTAATGGAAAGTTACTGAGAAAAAGTAACCTAAAAATGTTGTTTACATACAGAGCTGTGCTGCAGAAGCAGCTGGATACTTAGAACAAAGTGTGATAGCACCCAACTTGTCAAGGGCATGGGATGTTTTAATACTGTTCATCTCGGCTACTTGAAGAAGGGAGTATGAGAAACTATCTGAATAACTGCTCTTCTTTGCTTAAAGCAAAAACCTATAAGGAATGGAAAATGACTGCTTTGCCTGTCCTTGAAGTGTTGCATCAGCTTAAAAAAGATATAGAACAAGGGCTCTCCCTGCTTGCTTTTGAATCAGCTTTCACTTCTCTGCACAGACGGGTGATGGCTTTTCCCATATTGCAATATGAATAAAGACCTTACTGAGTGAATGAGAATACCTCTCCTGGCTCTTCTTCGATAAAATTCCACGACACATCTCAAAGAACAACTGAATCTCTACCAAGGGTGAATGTGTCCTTCCTCTTAATGTCTAAAAGAAAAGGTTAAAATTCATTGAAGCAAAATGCAACAACCCAAAATGTTGGGGAGGTCTTTTCCACAGTTATTTCATATGACAGTGCTTGGAGTGAAACTACATGACCATGGTGAAGAAGTAAAAACACTTTACCTTGTTCCCCTGACTGATGTCCTTATGCGTGTTTTGCACAGTTGAGCGTTTTGTGTCTTGTCATCTGTGTAGGCAACAGCCCTCTTCCCTGGGATAGAACTAGATGATATTTAGACACGTTAATTTGACTTCTCCATTGCTCACATTGATGTGGATATGATTGTAATGCTCTGTTTTGTGGGCTTCCCAAGAAAACAATAAATCCCTTACTACTTGTTCAAAATGCAGTAGCACAGATCCTAACAAATACAAGAAAGAGAATATCACTCCTGTTTTGAAAAAACCTTCACTGGTCACCTGTATTATCTAGGATAAATTTGAAAGTTCTTTTACTTGTTTTTAAAGCTCTAAATGGCCTAGCGCCTATGTACCTTACTGAATGTCTGTCTTCATATGTTCGTATACGTGACCTGAGATCTGCACATACTGGCCTACTGCAAATACCACATGTGAAATACAGAAAGAGTGGAGAGGCTGCTTTTTGTTTTTATGCTTCAAAATTATGAAACTCACTACCACTTTTTATGAGGCAGTCAAGCTCGGTACATTGTTTTAAAAAACATTTGAAAATATATATATATTTTAATTTAGCTTTTAGTTAAAGTGGTTCTTTGTTCTTTCTATTTATGTTTCTTTTTTTAGCCTCTTACTCCCAGTGACACATTTAGCCAATGTCCGCCTGGAATTTCCTCCCCTTAAACAATTTGTTATATCGCTGCAGCAGAACATAGCAGGAGCCTGATTCAGGTCTTAAATTGAAGCTAACCCCCTTGGCTTTGAGTGTGAACAGTCAAATGTCTTATATTTCTTAATGTGTCTACTCAGCAGACGAACATATGACCCCCCCCCCCCCAAAAAAAAAGCAGGTGAAAATGTTTTTTTGGTCTTCAGAGGTCAGATTTTTCAACTATATGTCAAAGGCCTGGGAATGATTTGAAAACCTTGTTCTAGGTGACTACTAGCTTTGATAAAACTCTGGGACAAATTGATCAATTAGAAAAAATTCTACATCATGTTTTGTGAAGACTGGACCTGGAATGAAATTTCACGCCTATAATAAAAAAACATAAAAATATTGAAAATAATAAGAATAAAAACCATTGCAATTGCTATAAAAACCTTTAGACACTGCTAGAGAGCCTTTATCTGCTGTTATGCAATGAAAAAAACCTCAGAGTTGCCTTCTGGTGTGAAAAAAAGGAGCACTGATAAGAAACTGATCAAAAAACTGATTGATTACCCCTTCTGAGTCAATGATTGACAGCTAAAAGGCAGGCGGGATATAACCTGAGGCTTCTAGAGGAAGTCTTACCCCCTAAGGGCTCTGAATGGCTGAAAATACAATGAATGACGGCACTTTTTACCAATCAGATCGCTTTGTTTCTGGCGCTCTTGTTTTAGACATTTAGTACAAAGTCAATGACGTTCAATAGCCTCCAGGTCTGAGCTGCTGTGGATATATGTTATGCTTCAGAATAAGGTAAAAACATGGGTTATATATATTTTTTTTGCTGGTTTTGATTGCGTTATCGATGCATATTGGACGTTTGGAAGTGCATCATCAGATAAAAAGTGACTTTGTGATCGATTGTCTTCGTTTTATTTTTAACACGTTTTTTTTTAAAGCTCTGGTTGTTTTTTTCGATTGATAACATGGTTTTGTTGGTAAAAAACAATGAAAAATGATGAAGGAATCAAAGGTAGATCTTGATTTCCACCGCGGACGTGCGTGACCGCGCTGAGGAGAGCACACGTGTGGCCTTATGGACCTTCTCATGCAATTTCCAAAAGTGGTTTTGTGAAAAACAATTTTGACACTTTTTGATTAATAAACGGTTTTGTGTAAAGGTTTTGTGGTTTTGGTGATATAAAATAATGAAGTGAGATGGTACTTTTGAGGCAGGTTTTTCCAGAAAAGGGGAGACCGGCGTGGTCGTCGGTGACCACGATCCGGACTAAGAGGCTGATTAGTTCTTTTTTATTTTTATTTTATTACGAGTTTCCTCATTTGTATTTATTTATTTAATTGACATTTCTGTTGCTTTACTGTGTTGCTGTGTTTTCCTTTACAACTGAAAGTATATCTCTTAATTTTAATATTTTCTTTTTACGCTTCATTTGTAAAGCACTTGGAGCTGCTATTTGTATGAAAGGTGCTCTATAAATAAAGTTTTTTATTATTATTATTATTATATTTCTGCTGAGAGCCGCACTTCAAGTACCGCACCTTCTTCCACATGCAGCCAGGTGTGTTGAGCCGTGGTTATATGATGTCATCTTTTATTTTATTATTTTATTTTTGTGAACTTCCCCCAAATTAGTTCCGTTTTTCTGTATGGAGGTGGCTGTGCGACAGCCCTTGGGGTGTGTTGGTGGCGGGGCGCCAGTGAAGGTGCCCCTGGGGTCACAGGCGGCTCGTTTCTCTGGGGAGCCCTCAGACGCGCTGTGGCCGCCAGGCGGGTGAGACGCCATCACTGTCTCTCTTCAGCGAGCTCCTGCCACTTGACTTGAATCCGTTTATTTTCTGTTTGAGCTGCTGACGAGTGCGGTGTGATGTAGTGGCGCGCTGTGCTGCCCTGATGGTCTCTTGCTGGAGGGGAGAGTCGGGGTGTCTGGTCTGAGGGCCTGTGGCGAGATGACCACGTGCCGGAGTGGAGCGAGTGTGGGGCGACACGTGCTCCTGCAGGTGAGCGTGCCAGCGGCATTTTTTATTTTATTTTTATTAAAGATTCGTGTGGCGACATTATCTATATTATTTCTGTAAATAGTACAGTTGTGTGCCAGATGAATCGCGGTGATGCAGGAAGGTGGTGTTTAATGCCTCACACGGTGTTGACCCACATGTTGTGTTTTGCTGAGCAGGAGAGAGAGAGACATTCAGCGCGTGTGCCGCCAACGGGTTTCTGATCTAGAGGCTCTGTCAGCCGTTGTGTTATAATTGTTTTCTTTCTTATTTAATATTGTAGGTGTGTCGATTTTATTAACCAAATGTTAACGTACAACACGGGAAAAGTTGCATTGTAGAGTAAGATAACGGATATCGGCTTGTATCGCGGAGAGGACGTATAATGTGCTGAAAGATGGGGAGAGAAAGGGGCGATTTCTGCGCGCATTCTAATCATTGTGATTGATTTGATATTGATCTGATATGTGTGGTCATGTGAATGTACATAGATGGTGGGTATGATGTTAATAATATATGATATTATATAATTACACTTATTTATGTAATCTATTACTTTTATATATCGTATATCATTCTTTATATTTTATATATGGTATATCCTTCTAGATATTATTATTCTGTTTCCCTAAAGCATCGTAGCGCTAAGAACACCGTAAACTCGCTCTTAAGATCGATCGTTAATTGACGAGTGTTTCCCAAAACCAATCGTAACTGAAGTAGCACGTTAAATCCTTCGTCATCTACGTGCTCCCCGACCCGCTCGTTCATCACTAAGTGCTTCTTAAACTGGCCGCCTCCTGCCCACCCTGAGCGCCAGAGATCGCCAGACAGAGCACAGTCACTGCACGGCATGGGAGTCCTCTGGAAATAGAGGATACTCCGAGTTTATATGAAGGATTTTGATATTTTGTTGTACTATGTAAGAGGAAATTCGAAAAAATATTTATACAGTGATGAATTTATTAGTCATCTTGGGTATATTTCATATTTCTAAGTCAAATGTTTTAATAATACTCCCTCTTTTAGTACTTTTGAGGTGGGGTATAAATTGTATTTAAATTCCATAAAGAACGTGAAAAATGCCAAAGCAAGGAAAACATTGATATATGTAAAAATATAACTTGGTTACATAAATATTTACCTCATTACCGCTGGCAGTTAATTGTTTTTCGTTCTTTTTATGTTTTCTTTCTTTTGTCTGTATTTTCTCCTCTACTTGTGTTTGTTTGGGAGCTGCCTGGGCACATGCCCAGAGAACCCCAATCTGTTAGAATACACTTAATTAAAAAGAAAGGCTAAGTTTTGTACTTGACTAGATGATATTATTTTCTGGATGAAATGCAGCAATGCATTATTGAAGTGAAATCATTGGGCCTGACATGTATTTCTAATGTAGCGCCACGCAGGGCGCTTTAGCCATGCGCACGCAAGGCGGGCTGAGAACAGCACCTGGGGACTACCGGACTGTATAGCCGGACGGAGGCTGGGATACAGTCTCTTCCCTTCGTGTGTGTGTGTGTGTGTGTGTGTTAGTGTAGGTGCAGCGCTGGAACCCCTGTCCCTGTGTGTGTACCTTTCCCGATTCGAGTTAATAAATGTGTTGTTCAGCCCCATTCCCTGAGTCCAACGCCTGCTCCATTCCCTACCGAAACCCGCGGTCGATACAATATTTAAAGTTCCAGTACCGTTTTATCTTCTGTTACGATTGTTGACGGTAAAGCTTAGACCTACTTGTTTTGAAATTTGATTATAGGTCCTGTATTTGTTGAGTGACACATGCCAAGCTTAGTAGTTAATTTTTCCATTGAGTTCCAATACACCCAATAACTATAAATAACAGTTTTTTCTCATGAAACACTGTGATTCTTAACAATGGCAGCGCGCCAAAAAATATTGCTTTAAATCAAAGACGTTGTGCGGGACGCATACACTGTCCACGCAGTTAATCTTGGTTTTCTTTTACGGCATGTCAGTCATTTCTTTTCTTTTCTCTTAGAACCAATAAGGGTCCCATTTTGTGCCTATCTATACGCTTTCACTTAAATGGATGTCAAGTTGACTTCATATTCCTTTTCACAACTTTATTTCATCCCACTGAAAGACCAAAACCGACACCATATAATGAAAGAATTGTCAATCGATTGTTTTTCAATCGACTTGTGATGCTTTTTGCTGAGCGACTTCAGGGGCGGGGTTAACAAAGAAGTACTTTATACTCGCTCGTGAAATGACCGATTAAGAGGGGTTTGAGGAAACGCACGAAAAAGTAGCTCGTACGTTACATATGTACATCGTAAAGGTGCTCGTTAGTCTCTAAGATGAATCGTTTTCAGGAAACTCACCCCTGTTCTTTATCCTTCTGCTCCCACTATGTTTAGTACCACCATCTACTGTCTCTTCTACTGTAACAGTGTATTGTCATCATGCATATCTTGTATTATTTATTGTTGTTGGTTTTGTCATTCTGTAAAGAAGCCACCTTTCAAGGCGCTATATAAATTAATGTTTATTATTATTATTTACTTTTTTTAAAGTTGCACATTCTGACGCCATGAGATTTTTAGATTTTGAGATTCTCATAGTTTTGGCTTCTGCAACAAACAGTAACAATGTCCTTGAATGGTTCTGCAAAAGTTAAGCTGTATCTTTAAAGCCATCCTCATCTTTATCAGGTACAAAGAAAAGAAGGTAGGCCGGCTTCTGTTTGGAATGTTCTCTATTACATAGCTGAAATTGAAGCAGTCAGGCTGCAATAATAGTTTCAAACCTATGGCTGCTTAGCCTGCACCAAAGGCCTCTTAATACAATATCACTTCATCGTTAAATCTGGCGAAGAGTCTAGTAGAGGTGGCCTCTTTTACCCCTGTTCCAAAAAATTGGAAAACTACCTTCAGAATACACTGACAATGACCATCTACTGTCTCCTCTGTGTATTGTCATCATGCATATCTTGTGTATTATTTATTGTTGTTGGTTTTGTCATTCTGTAAAGAAGCCACCTTTCAAGGCGCTATATCAAATCATGTTTGTTATTATTATTGACATTTTTCATCGTTAAATCTGGCGAAGAGTCTTAAGAGAATATCAAAGAACTCGTTGCTCTTACCTTTCCATTCCAAGAAATGCCCTCAGCTCGGATTGCAGAGATTGACCTCTCTGTCTCAAATTCTGAGAAACATAGACACGATTGAAAAATGAGCATTTCTTAAGATTCACATAACATCACCAGTCAACATTTGCCACTTGACATCAATAGAAATCATAGAGTACATGACATTTCCAATCAGTTTTCTTTCAAGGTACAATACCAATCACCTTGCCAGAAAAGTTATACTGCGGTAGATAAATATTACAAATGTCAGATACACGCAGAGTTGTTTGGATTACTATGAAAAGATTGGCAAAATATATTTCTGTTCATTATATTTCTGGGAATGACAGAGCTAAAGAGAAAAAAATGCTAACCTTTATCTCTGCAGACAGGATCGCAAGGGATTCCATTATACTGGGTTCCTATATAACAAATAATACATTATTCCAAAAACATGATATTTCTCTGTAAATTGGCAGCATGATTGTTTATCATTACAATTTGAGTTAGCTTTAATTTTGTAAACCCCAAGTAAACATAGTTTGTGCCTTTCTCCGAACTTTTTTGCATTTCAATTCAGTTGTTTGTAAGCTTATTTTACAGTTGCTAGGTTCCTGAAGTTCCTGAACTGTGCAGTATTTCTTTTGGGTTTGGTGCGAATCATATTCTAACGGTTGGGGGAAAAAAGCACAGGTACCATCCCACCATTAAACCCTGAAACTTACCTTAGCCGATTCTTCAACTAAACCAGTGAAATGGAAATCTAAGAAGTGAATTGATTTTTAAAATGTAGAGAGCTTTGCAAAAAATATATTGGTGCTTTTGGAAAATATATAACTGATATGTCAACAAAGTACACTGTTAAGGTTACTTTAGAAGACAGTGTACCAAAACAATATATGCTGTCTGGGTCATTAGTTAGCCGAAAGTAATTGAAAAGCTTTGAAAACAAATCTAGTGGTGCTTCTTCTTTCGTTTTTATGATGTAATCTGTTTTGTCTTAGGGAAAGGGGAAGTGTTAGAAGGGACAAAGTGCTGAGCTTCCTCTTACAGCGCAACATCTTATAAAAACCCTGTACTGCTTGTAACAAATTGAGTCTCTGATGCACTTTGCAGAGTGACAACAGGGCTCCCAATATTGCAATATTGAAATAAAGACCTTACTCAGGTGAGAACTCTCTCTTGATAGGCTTCCTTGATAGTTATATTTCCATGACACCAGACATGTTAACTAAATGTTACAGTATGTTTCAAAGTGTGTGTATTAACAAACACAACTGAGGTTCTGTTGTCTCCTTGGAGACACTTGGAACTGCTGGCAAAGGTTCCTTCAGTCCTATGAGAAATATTTAATAATTGAACTAAAGTGTGTTTCCGATACAGGAGCATATGTCTGTCAGGGCTGAAGGCTGGTGCCTATTGGAGAGGCCCTGCATGAGAACCCCTGGCTGCAGTTCCACATCCCCCTGAAAGTAAAGAGAGCCATAAGCACGGAGCTGAGGACACTGCTCCAGGACATGCTGGCTGTTGATCCTGACCAGCGACCAGAAGCCATCCAGCTGGAGAAGCAAGTCAGGCAAGCCATGGCATGAGAGAAAACATTTTTGTAGTGACTGACAGCAAGATGTCTGTGACCAAGGTCAATTCCTCTGAGTGATGTCTGATTTCATTTTTATATCCCGAAAGGCCACTGCCTTTGTGCTGTAGATTTCTGATTTATACGGGCATTTCTATTTACAACTTTTACTTTTCTGTGGGTCCAATGAAAATACATTTTTAAACTTATTCTTTGTTACAGTTTTCGAAAGTTTAAAGACATTCACTGAGTTGACGATAAAGGAAAAGTTTCATCTTTCACCTCTTCGAAGGTAGGCCGGTCAGAGGTATATGTGTCTACATGTCTTCATTCTCCACGTTAGTAACTATGGAGATTTTGTATTGTGTGCTTTTGCTCTGTTCTGCTTTATTGAAAGAAATCAGATGCTCTTCCTGAAGTCTGAATTTTTGGTGGGGGATTTAAAAATTTTTCAAATGTATTTGAACATTTTTAACTGTTTCAAAACACTTTAAGGTATAATACCATTCATCTTGCCAGAAAATATATACTCGAGTAGATTAAACGTAGAAATGTCAGATGCATGTAGAGTTTGTTTATACAGATGCAGCCATTCAGAGTTCGCGGTACAAACCCGTACCGCAGGCATCTACACGTGCGCCACCGCGCCCTACCGCGGTACGTGATTGGCTGGCCAAAATGACCGACAGGGGCACTCGTAGTGCGTTGGTCGGTCGTGGAAAGATCTAATCAATTAATGTATTTACTGTGCATGTTTTAATCCGCTTAGTATTGAATATTTATATGGAATTGTACCACTGTAGGGAAATTTTAGTAGCTGAGCATAAAAAGAATAGGAGCATAACGCATGTGAAGGTCATAAACGATATTAATTTTGGAACATAAACATATTATGTAAACTGTATATGGCTGGTCTCGGTACTTTAAAGAAAAATACACAGCAGTCTTCCATTTCTCCCTAAACATTTTAAGCATCAAAGTTTTCTAAAACGGTCCCCAAATATGCGATTGCTGTATAGAATGAATTTTAATTTTAAAAAAACTCTTTAACACGAAAATTAAGCTGTTTACGTTCCTCCGCCTGAGAATATAGTCCCTCGTTGCTACGCAACGCAGAAACACAGCCACAAGTAACTAGCAAAGAGAGGACATTAGCTAGCCAATATGATAAAGGAATAAATGACTTTTTTTGTTTATTTCTTTAGCACATTTATTTGAACATTTCCATCGATTGTACAAGCACTGAAAAACTGTCCAATCCCTAGTTCGTCAGGCATTTTCTTTTACCATAACAGACATAAAAACTCCCTTGCTTTTAACAGAGCGTTTCATAATTTCTAACAACGAAAATGATTTACACTGCGACACTTATCTTTCAAGGAGAGCTCCAAATATCACAAGGATCATCAAGAGTGCAACAGACAGCAGAAAAAGATAATCAGATACATGAGAATCCAAGGTTTTTTATCTACGCTAAGACGTAGTCTTAAAGATTTCTTTATCAAACAGTGAAGTCAAAATTCCGGGGTGTGCGTATATTAGAGAATATAGCACTTCTTCAAATGTGTGTCAGCCAATCAGATTTCAGGACCGGAATTATTGGTTTTATAATAGGGAATATAGTATGGAATCACGTTGTAACGACCAGTTCTTTCCGGACCCTATGCGGACGACACAGTCCGACGGAGTGGGGAAACACTAGGGAAACGTCATGCAGGAAAACGGGGCTGAAGACAGGGGGGCGTGTCCAAGGTGCGCTGGTGCACGGGGGAGGTGTGGCCGAGGCGAACAATCCGAGAGAGTAGTCCTTAGGGAATATCCAAAACACAAGGGTAAGTCCAAAACCAGAAGATCCATCAGAAGAAAGAATTAAAACCACGAAGGCCGGGTCGGAACCGGCGGACGGGGAACAGGAACGGGAACAGAGGTTAAAACCTTAACGGGACCAGGCGCTTCCAGGTCCCGGACTCGCACGATATGGAAATCAGATGCAGAGCCCGGAAGAGCGTCAGCGCCTGGCTTTTAAGGTGGGCTGGGAATGGGAAACAGGTGCAGAGAATAAAGTCTTGAGTGAAAGGGCTGGAGCACCCTTTAGGAGGGGGGACTATAATCGTGACACACGTATCTAAAGAAATGAATAATGATATTAATAAGGATCTAAATATCTAAAAATATGTCTCTATATAGCAGGTAGTATTACTGTATTCCACTTTCTTTGTAAACACGGAAAAACAGATTCACAACGCGAAGCTGTGTCACTCTTCTGGGTAAAAAAAACGGTTTGAACACCCTGTTTTTAATAAGCTGCTGAGTAAAGAACAGGAATGTTCCTGCTGTCAGTCTTTACCGAAGATATCACTAATAGTATTAAAAATGAATGACCTTGGACAAGCTGTAAACTCAAAGTATTACCCCGGTCCACATGCTTTGTAATCGTCTTTGTAAACTAAAAGACTTTATTTTGTGACGATATAAAGTTTTCACGAAGCCTCCTCGGGTTGTGAGAACATGTGCTTTGTGTATACAGCACATTGTGAATGTTTTCCCAGCCTTCACTTTGTCGTTTTTATGCCATTTTCTGACCACGCACGCATATTCTTATGTCCATATCTTCGCAAGGGAATCAGTGCGAATTGTACTACTAATTAAATGACCGCGGGCACTTTCCACCCCCTCTACATTCTCTGAGTAGAATAGGCTAACCTTCTAATGAAAGACAGTCCACCCTCCCCCACGGACAGGAAAAGTGCCCGCAGGCAGGCAGTACGGTCAGTAACAGTGAACAGTTTTAACTGCACTGCATCCGAGAGAATACCAGAGCGCATTTGTTTTCCTCCCTGGCGGAAACAAGCTTCCATAAGAATCAGTATAGCTTCTGGGAAATACATTTTTCCCGCATTAAAGTTGAACTCGTTCAGACCGCCGTACATTACAAACTCCAAGTGTTTCATTTTGAGCTGAAGACCCTCACACCTGAAGAAGGATTCACAGCCGAAACGTAGCAGGCTGACGCGGCTGACACTCCTCCATACACTCAAGTGAAAATTTAATAACGCCAATGTAAACATCGTATTTACAATTTGTTGCTAATAAAAATGTTAAGTTCTCTAAAGCTTTCTCAGTCGAGTATGATAATTTACCCAGGGAGCTGTATAAGCATGTGTAGGCAGCAAAAGATCAGCTAAAGTGGGAAGAAAACGCTTTCAGAGAAAATGTTTCAGGTTTCAAGAACACAGATCCCCAATGCAATTTCAACCAAACCTGTCCCCACACACCCTGTCCCCACTGCGATTAGAATATACACAAAGCACTGAAATCTTTCGAGTAGATGATCAGGTGTTTCGCAGACGTAGGCATAGTACGTAATTCAGGCTTTGTGAACTCACACCAGGGATTCGATTAATTAGGGTTATTTATTATTAGAGTTCATAAAGCCTGAATTCCGTCCCATGCCTACGTCTGCGAAACACCTTTGCCAGTTAATGCTACAGTACTTCACTTTCTCGGGCGTGATTTTTTGAGGCAAAAACCAGGCTAACAGGCTTGTTTTGTGATCTTCCTAAGATTGTTAAGCGCGGTGTCAAAATGTTTCCATATGAAAGGATTCATATGAAAGGCAGTGACGTCACCGTCCTGAGGCGTGTGTGGTAGATCTGTGATGTGGTTGAGTGTGAATTGTGGTGAGCCTCTGATTGGGGAAAAAAAGACCATGTTCAAAAATTCCTAAAAAGAGAATTAAAGTTTCACACAACAAGGCATGACTGTGAAAGGTCAATAGGCCTGCCTAGTGTGCACAACACGGTGCAGTGTGCTGGTAGCTGTGTGGTGTGACGCAGTGGTGGCTTGGGATGGTGAGGTGCGCTAGCAGCTGTGTGACGCAGTGGTGGCCTGGCACGGTGAGGTGCGCTGGCAGCTGTGTGACGCAGTGGTGGCCTGGTACGGTGAGGTGCACTGGCAGCTGTGTGGTGTGACGCAGTGGTGGCCTGGCACGGTGAGGTGCGCTGGCAGCTGTGTGACGCAGTGGTGGCCTGGTACGGTGAGGTGCGCAGGCAGCTGTGTGACGCAGTGGTGGCCTGGTACGGTGAGGTGCGCAGGCAGCTGTGTGGTGTGACGCAGTGGTGGCCTGGCATGGTGAGGTGTGCTTGCAACTGTGTGGTGTGATGCAGTGGTGGCCGGGCACGGTGAGCTGCGCTGAAAGCTGTGTGCTGCAGTGTTGGGTGGATACGGTGAGGTGCGCTGGCAGCTGTGTGACGCAGTGGTGGCCTGACACGGTGAGGTGCGCTGGCAGCTGTGTGACTCAGTGGTGGCTTGGCACAGTGAGGTGCGCTGGCAGATATGTGATGCACTGGTGGCCGGGCACAGTGAGTTGCACTGGAAGCTGTGTGGTGTGACGCAGTGGTGGCCTGGGATGGTGAGGTGCACTGGCAGCTGTGTGACGCAGTGGTGCGTGGGCACGGTGAGGTGCGCTGGCAGCTATCTGATGCAGTGGTGGCCGGGTACGGTGAGGTGCACTGGCAGCTGTGTGGTGTGACGCAGTGCTGGACTGGCAGGGTGAGGTGCACTGGCAGCTGTGTGACGCAGTGGTGGCCTGGCAAGGTGAGGTGCGGCGGCAGCTGTGTGACGCAGTGGTGGCCTGGGACGGTGAGGTGCCCTACCCGCTGTGTGGTGTGACGCAGTGGTAGCCGGGTACGGTGAGGTGCGCTGGCAGCTGTGTGGTGTGACGCAGTGGTGGCCTGGCACGGTGAGGTGCGCTGGCAGGTGTGTGCTGTGACGCAGTGGTGGCCTGGCACGGTGAGGTGCGCTGGAAGCTGTGTGATGCAGTGGTGGCCTGGCACAGTGACGTTCACTGGCAGCTGTTTGGTGTGACGCAGTGGTGGCCTGGTATGGTGAGTTGCGCTGGCAGCTGTGTGGCGCAGTGGTGGCCTGGCACGGTGAGGTGAAATCGCAGCTGTGTGGTGTGACGCAGTGGTGGCCTGGTACGGTGAGGTGCGCTGGCAGCTGTGTGACGCAGTGGTTGCCGGGCACGGTGAGGTGCGCTAGCAGCTGTGTGGTGTGACACAGTGGTGGCCTGGCACGGTGAGGTGCGATGGCAGCTGTGTGGTGTGACTCAGTGGTGACCGGGTACGGTGAGGTGCGTTGGCAGCTGTGTGACGCAGGGGTGGCCTGGCACGGTGAGGTGCGCTAGGAGCTGTGTGGTGTGACGCAGTGGTGGCCAGGCACGCTGAGGTGCGCTGGCAGCTGTGTGACGCAGTGGAGGCATGGCACGGTGAGGTGCGCTGGCAGCTGTGTGGTGTGACGCAGTGGTGGGTGGGCACGGTGAGGTGCGCTGGCAGCTGTGTGACACAGTGGTGGGTGGGCACGGTGAGGTGCGCTGGAAGCTGTGTGACGCAGTGGTGGCCTGGCACGGTGAGGTGTGCTTGCAGCTGTGTGGTGTGAAGCAGTGGTGGCCGGGCACGGTGAGCTGCGCTGACAGCTGTGTGCTGCAGTGTTGGGTGGATACGGTGAGGTGCGCTGGCAGCTGTGTGACGCAGTGGTGGCCTGACACGGTGAGGTGCGCTGGCAGCTGTGTGACTCAGTGGTGGCTTGGCACAGTGAGGTGCGCTGGCAGATATGTGATGCACTGGTGGCCGGGCACAGTGAGTTGCACTGGAAGCTGTGTGGTGTGACGCAGTGGTGGCCTGGGATGGTGAGGTGCACTGGCAGCTGTGTGACACAGTGGTGCGTGGGCACGGTGAGCTACGCTGGCAGCTGTGTGATGCAGTGGTTGCCTGGCACGGTGAGGTGCGCTAGCAGCTGTGTGGTGTGACGCAGTGGTGGCCGGGCACGGTGAGCTGCGCTGGCAGCTCTGTGACGCAGTGGTTGCCTGGCACGGTGAGGTGTGCTAGCAGCTGTGTGGTGTGACGCAGTGTTGGCCGGGCACGATGAGCTGCGCTGGCAGCTCTGTGACGCAGTGGTTGCCTGGCACGGTGAGGTGCGCTGGCAGCTGTGTGACGCAGTGGTTGCCTTTCACAGTGAGGTGCGCTGGCAACTGTGTTACGCACTGTTGTCTGGGATGGTGAGGTTCGCTGGCAGTTGTGTGGTGTGACGCAGTGGTGGCCTGGCATGGTGAGGTGCGCTGGCAGCTGTGTGGTGTGACGTAGTGGTTGCCTGGCACGGTGAGGTGCGCTTGCAGCTGTGTGACGCAGTGTTGGCCTGGCACGGTGAGGTGCGCTGGCAGCTGTGTGAAGCAGTGGTGGCCTGGCACGGTGAGGTGTGCTGGCATCTGTATGGTGTGACGCAGTGGTGGCCGGGCACGGTGAGGTGCGCTGGCAGTTGTGTGGTGTGACTCAGTGGTGGCCTGGCACGGTTAGGTGCACTGGCAGCTGTGTGACGCAGTGGTGGCCTGGCACGGTGAGGTGCACTGGCAGCTGTGTGACGCAGTGGTGAGTGGGCACAGTGTTGTGCACTGGCAGCTGTGTGGTGTGACGTAGTGGTTGCCTGGCATGGTGAGGTGCGCTGGCAGCTGTGTGATGCATTGGTGGCCAGTCACGGTGAGGTGCGCTGGCAGCTGTGTGACTCAGTGGTGGCTTGGCACGGTGAGGTGCGCTGGCAGATATGTGATGCACTGGTGGCCGGGCACAGTGAGTTGCACTGGAACCTGTGTGGTGTGACGCAGTGGTGGCCTGGGATGGTGAGTTGCACTGGAAGCTGTGTGACGCAGTGGTGCGTGGGCACGGTGAGGTGCGCTGGCAGCTGTGTGGTGTGACGCAGTGTTGGACTGGCACCGTGAGTTGCGCTGGCAGCTGTTTGACACAGTAGTGGCCTGGCACGGTGAGGTGCGCTAGCAGCTGTGTGGTGTGACACAGTGGTGGCCGAGCATGGTGAGCTGCGCTGGCAGCTCTCTGACGCAGTGGTTGCCTGGCACGGTGAGGTGCGCTGGCAGCTGTGTGATGCAGTGGTTGCCTGGCACAGTGAGGTGCGCTGGCAGCTGTGTGACGCACTGTTGTCTGGCATGGTGAGGTTCGCTGGCAGTTGTGTGGTGTGACGCAATGGTGGCCTGGCATGGTGAGGTGCGCTGGCAGCTGTGTGGTGTGACGCAGTGGTGGCCTGGCACGGTGAGGTGCGCTTGCAGCTGTGTGACGCAGTGGTGGCCTGGGATGGTGAGTTGCACTGGCAGCTGTGTGACGCAGTGGTCCGTGGGCACGGTAAGGTGCGCTGGCAGCTATCTGATGCAGTGGTGGCCGGGCACGGTGAGGTGCACTGGTAGCTGTGTGGTGTGACGCAGTGGTGGACTGGCATGGTGAGGTGCACTGGCAGCTGTGTGGTGTGACGCAGTGGTGGACTGGCACGGTGAGTTGCGCTGGCAGCTGTGTGATGCAGTGGTGGCCTGGCACGGTGAGTTGCGCTGGCAGCTGTGTGATGCAGTGGTGGCCTGGCACGGTGAGGTGCACTGGCAGCTGTGTGGTGTGACGCAGTGGTGGCCTGGTACGGTGAGGTGCACTGGCAGGTGTGTGGTGTGACGCAGTTGTGGCCTGGAACAGTGAGGTGCGCTGGCAGCTGTGTGACGCAGTGTTGGGTGGATACGGTGAGGTGCGCTGGCAGCTGTGTGACGCAGTGGTGGCCTGGGTTGGTGAGGTGCACTGGCAGCTGTAGGGTGTGACGCAGTGGTGGCCTTGCACGGTGAGGTGCACTGGCAGCTGTGTGACGCAGTTGAACTTGAACTTGAACTTGAACTTGAATGAATTTGAACTTTATTGCCATATGTAACAGGTACTGGTACAATGGAATTCTTACTTACAGAAAGTCTCTCGATTGTAAAAGAAGTGTAAAAAACAAGACAAAATGCAAACAGTGCATCAAGACAATGTACAAACAAATAATAGACAATGTGCAAGTAAACATGTAGACAGTTTGAATGTAAACAATACAGACGTGTAAACAATGACTGGAGATGTGCAATAGATAAGAAATGATAAAGAGGTAGATGGTGATGGTGTAGGTGTGGTCCGAGGGGGATGGCTAAATGTGTTCGCCAGTCTCACTGCTTGTGGATAGAAGCTATTGAAGAATCTAGTGGTAATTGTCCGTATGCTCTTATATCTCTTCCCTGAGGGCAGTGGGGTGAAGAGCTCATGCCCGGGGTGGTGACTGTCCTCTGTGATGGCCAGAATTCTATCCCGGCAGCGGACCTCATAGAGCTGTTTAATCTCAGTGAGACCGCAGCCGATGATCTTCTGGGCCATATTGACCATTCTCTGCAGTGCCTTTCTTTTTCGCGAAGAGGTGTTGCCATACCACACGGTGATCCTGTTGGTGAGGACGCTCTCGATGGTGCAGCGGTAGAAGTTCACCAACACATGTATTGGCATCCCCCATCGCTTGAGGCACCTCAAGAAATAAAGGCGCTGCTGAGCCTTCTTCATGATAGAGTCAGTGTTCACAGTCCAGGTTAGATCTTTAGAGATGTGAATTCCCAAAAACCTAAAGCTGGTGACTGTTGTGGCCTGGCACGGTGAGGTGCGCTGGAAGCTGTGTGACGCAGTGGTGGCCTGGCACGGTGAGGTGCGGCGGCAGCTGTGTGACGCAGTGGTGGCCTGGGACGGTGAGGTGCCCTACCAGCTGTGTGGTGTGACGCAGTGGTAGCCGGGTACGGTGAGGTGCGCTGGTAGCTGTGTGGTGTGACGCAGTGGTGGCCTGGCACGGTGAGGTGCGCTGGCAGCTGTGTGCTGTGACGCAGTGGTGGCCTGGCACGGTGAGGTGCGCTGGCAGCTGTGTGACGCAGTGGTGGCCTGGCACAGTGACGTTCACTGGCAGCTGTGTGGTTTGACGCAGTGGTGGCCTGGCATGGTGAGTTGCGCTGGCAGCTGTGTGACGCAGTGGAGGCCTGGCACGGTGAGGTGCGCTGGCAGCTGTGTGACGCAGTGGTTGCCGGGCACGGTGAGGTGCGCTAGCAGCTGTGTGGTGTGACGCAGTGGTGGGTGGGCACAGTGAGGTGTGCTGCTAGCTGTGTGACGCAGTGGTGGCCTGGCACGGTGAGGTGCGCTGGCAGCTGTGTGACGCAGTGGTTGCCGGGCACGGTGAGGTGCGCTAGCAGCTGTGTGGTGTGACGCAGTGGTGGGTGGGCACAGAGAGGTGCGCTGGCAGCTGTGTGACGCAGTGGTTGCCGGGCACGGTGAGGTGCGCTAGCAGCTGTGTGGTGTGACGCAGTGGTGGGTGGGCACAGAGAGGTGTGCTGGCAGCTGTGTGACGCATTGGTGGCCTGGCACGGTGAGGTGCACTGGGAGCTGTGTGGTGTGACGCAGTGGTGGCCGGGCACGGTGAGCTACGCTGGCAGCTGTGTGACGCAGTGGTTGCCTGGCACGGTGAGGTGCGCTAGCAGCTGTGTGGTGTGACGCAGTGGTGGCCTGGGATGGAAAGGTGTGCTGGCAGCTGTTTGACGCAGTGGTGGCCTGGCACGGTGAGGTGCGCTAGCAGCTCTGTGGTGTGACGCAGTGTTGGCCGGGCACGGTGAGCTGCGCTGGCAGCTCTGTGACGCAGTGGTTGCCTGGCACGGTGAGGTGCGCTGGCAGCTGTGTGACGCAGTGGTTGCCTGGCACAGTGAGGTGCTCTGGCAGCTGTGTGACGCACTGTTGTCTGCGATGGTGAGGTTCGCTGGCAGTTGTGTGGTGTGATGCAGTGGTGGCCTGGCATGGTGAGGTGCGCTGGCAGCTGTGTGGTGTGACGCAGTGGTGGCCTGGCATGGTGAGGTGCGCTGGCAGCTGTGTGGTGTGACGCAGTGGTGGCCTGGCATGGTGAGGTGCGCTTGCAGCTGTGTGACGCATTGGTGGCCTGGCATGGTGAGGTGCACTGGGAGCTGTGTGGTGTGACGCAGTGGTGGCCGGGCACGGTGAGCTACGCTGGCAGCTGTGTGACGCAGTGGTTGCCTGGCACGGTGAGGTGCGCTAGCAGCTGTGTGGTGTGACGCAGTGGTGGCCTGGGATGGAGAGGTGTGCTGGCAGCTGTTTGATGCAGTGGTGGCCTGGCACGGTGAGGTGCGCTAGCAGCTGTGTGGTGTGACGCAGTGTTGGCCGGGCACGGTGAGCTGCGCTGGCAGCTCTGTGACGCAGTGGTTGCCTGGCACGGTGAGGTGCGCTGGCAGCTGTGTGACGCAGTGGTTGCCGGGCACGGTGAGGTGCGCTAGCAGCTGTGTGGTGTGACGCAGTGGTGGGTGGGCACAGTGAGGTGTGCTGCTAGCTGTGTGACGCAGTGGTGGCCTGGCACGGTGATGTGCGCTGGCAGCTGTGTGACGCAGTGGTTGCCGGGCACGGTGAGGTGCGCTAGCAGCTGTGTGGTGTGACGCAGTGGTGGGTGGGCACAGAGAGGTGCGCTGGCAGCTGTGTGACGCAGTGGTTGCCGGGCACGGTGAGGTGCGCTAGCAGCTGTGTGGTGTGACGCAGTGGTGGGTGGGCACAGAGAGGTGTGCTGGCAGCTGTGTGACGCATTGGTGGCCTGGCACGGTGAGGTGCACTGGGAGCTGTGTGGTGTGACGCAGTGGTGGCCGGGCACGGTGAGCTACGCTGGCAGCTGTGTGACGCAGTGGTTGCCTGGCACGGTGAGGTGCGCTAGCAGCTGTGTGGTGTGACGCAGTGGTGGCCTGGGATGGAAAGGTGTGCTGGCAGCTGTTTGACGCAGTGGTGGCCTGGCACGGTGAGGTGCGCTAGCAGCTGTGTGGTGTGACGCAGTGTTGGCCGGGCACGGTGAGCTGCGCTGGCAGCTCTGTGACGCAGTGGTTGCCTGGCACGGTGAGGTGCGCTGGCAGCTGTGTGACGCAGTGGTTGCCTGGCACAGTGAGGTGCTCTGGCAGCTGTGTGACGCACTGTTGTCTGCGATGGTGAGGTTCGCTGGCAGTTGTGTGGTGTGACGCAGTGGTGGCCTGGCATGGTGAGGTGCGCTGGCAGCTGTGTGGTGTGACGCAGTGGTGGCCTGGCATGGTGAGGTGCGCTGGCAGCTGTGTGACGCATTGGTGGCCTGGCATGGTGAGGTGCACTGGGAGCTGTGTGGTGTGACGCAGTGGTGGCCGGGCACGGTGAGCTACGCTGGCAGCTGTGTGACGCAGTGGTTGCCTGGCACGGTGAGGTGCGCTAGCAGCTGTGTGGTGTGACGCAGTGGTGGCCTGGGATGGAGAGGTGTGCTGGCAGCTGTTTGATGCAGTGGTGGCCTGGCACGGTGAGGTGCGCTAGCAGCTGTGTGGTGTGACGCAGTGTTGGCCGGGCACGGTGAGCTGCGCTGGCAGCTCTGTGACGCAGTGGTTGCCTGGCACGGTGAGGTGCGCTGGCAGCTGTGTGACGCAGTGGTTGCCTGGCACAGTGAGGTGCGCTGGCAGCTGTGTGACGCACTGTTGTCTGCGATGGTGAGGTTCGCTGGCAGTTGTGTGGTGTGACGCAGTGGTGGCCGGGCATGGTGAGGTGCGCTGGCAGCTGTGTGGTGTGACGCAGTGGTGGCCTGGCATGGTGAGGTGCGCTTGCAGCTGTGTGACGCAGTGTTGGCCTGGCACGGTGAGGTGCGCTGGCAGTTGTGTGAAGCAGTGGTGGCCTGACACGGTGAGGTGCGCTGGCAGCTGTGTGATGCAGTGGTGGCCTGGCACGGTGAGGTGTGCTGGCAGCTGTGTGACGCAGTGGTGGCCTGGCACCGTGAGGTGCGCTGGCAGTTGTGTGGTGTTACTCAGTGGTGGCCGGACACGGTTAGGTGCACTGGCAGCTGTGTGACGCAGTGGTGGCCTGGCACGGTGAGGTGCGCTGGCAGCTGTGTAGTGTGACTCAGTGGTGGCTTGGCCTGGTGAGGTGCGCTGACAGCTGTGTGACGCAGTGGTGCGTGGGCACAGTGGGGTGCACTGGCAGCTGTGTGGTGTGACGTAGTGGTGGCCTGGCACGGTGAGGTGCGCTTGCAGCTGTGTGACGCAGTGTTGGCCTGGCACGGTGAGGTGCGCTGGCAGTTTTGTGGTGTGAATCAGTGGTGGCCTGGCACGGTGAGGTGCGCTGGCAGCTGTGTGGTGTGACTCAGTGGTGGCTTGGTATGGTGAGGTGCGCTGACAGCTGTATGACGCAGTGGTGCGTGGGCACAGTGGGGTGCACTGGCAGCTGTGTGGTGTGACGTAGTGGTGGCCTGGCATGGTGAGGTGCGCTGGCAGCTGTGTGACGCATTGGTGGCCGGGCACGGTGAGGTGCGCTAGTAGCTGTGTGATGCAGTGGTGGCCTGGCACGGTGAGGTGCGCTGGCAGCTGTGTGACGCAGTGGTTGCCTGGCACGGTGAGGTGCGCTGGCAGCTGTGTGACGCAGTGGTTGCCTGGCACAGTGAGGCGCGCTGGCAGCTGTGTGACGCACTGTTGTCTGGTATGGTGAGGTTCGCTGGAAGCTGTGTGACGCAGTGTTGGCCTGGCATGGTGAGGTGCGCTGACAGCTGTGTGACGCAGTGGTGGGTGGGCACGGTGATGTGCGCTGGCAGCTGTGTGACGCAGTGGTGGCCTGGCACGGTGAGGTGCGCTGGCAGCTGTGTTGTGTGACGCAGTGGTGGCCTGGCATGGTGAGGTACACTGGCAGCTGTGTGACGCATTGGTGGCCTGGCATGGTGAGGTGCACTGGGAGCTGTGTGGTGTGACGCAGTGGTGGCCGGGCACAGTGAGCTACGCTGGCAGCTGTGTGACGCAGTGGTTGCCTGGCACGGTGAGGTGCGCTAGCAGCTGTGTGGTGTGACGCAGTGGTGGCCTGGGATGAAGAGGTGTGCTGGCAGCTGTTTGACGCAGTGGTGGCCTGGCACGGTGAGGTGCGCTAGCAGCTGTGTGCTGTGACGCAGTGTTGGCCGGGCACGGTTAGCTGCACTGGCAGCTCTGTGACGCTGTGGTTGCCTGGCACGGTGAGGTGCGCTGGCACCTGTGTGACGCAGTGGTTGCCTGGCACAGTGAGGTGCGCTGGCAGCTGTGTGACGCACTGTTGTCTGCGATGGTGAGGTTCGCTGGCAGTTGTGTGGTGTGACGCAGTGGTGGCCTGGCATGGTGAGGTGCGCTGGCAGCTGTGTGGTGTGATGCAGTGGTGGCCTGGCACGGTGAGGTGCGCTTGCAGCTGTGTGACGCAGTGTTGGCCTTGCACGGTGAGGTGCGCTGGCAGCTGTGTGAAGCAGTGGTGGCCTGGCACGGTGAGGTGCGCTGGCAGCTGTGTGATGCAGTGGTGGCCTGGCACGGTGAGGTGTGCTGGCAGCTGTGTGACGCAGTGGTGGCCTGGCACCGTGAGGTGCGCTGGCAGTTGTGTGGTGTTACTCAGTGGTGGCCTGGCACGGTTAGGTGCACTGGCAGCTGTGTGACGCAGTGGTGGCCTGGCACGGTGAGGTGCGCTGGCAGCTGTGTAGTGTGACTCAGTGGTGGCTTGGCCCGGTGAGGTGCGCTGACAGCTGTGTGACGCAGTGGTGCGTGGGCACAGTGGGGTGCACTGGCAGCTGTGTGGTGTGACGTAGTGGTGGCCTGGCATAGTGAGGTGTGCTGGCAGCTGTGTGGTGTGACGCAGTGGTGGCCTGGCACGGTGAGGTGCGCTTGCAGCTGTGTGACGCAGTGTTGGCCTGGCACAGTGAGGTGCGCTGGCAGTTTTGTGGTGTGAATCAGTGGTGGCCTGGTACTGTGAGGTGCGCTGGCAGCTGTGTGGTGTGACTCAGTGGTGGCTTGGTATGGTGAGGTGCGCTGACAGCTGTGTGACGCAGTGGTGCGTGGGCACAGTGGGGTGCACTGGCAGGTGTGACGTAGTGGTGGCCTGGCATGGTGAGGTGCGCTGGCAGCTGTGTGACGCATTGGTGGCCGGGCACGGTGAGGTGCGCTGGTAGCTGTGTGATGCAGTGGTGGCCTGGCACGGTGAGGTGCGCTGGCAGTTTTGTGGTGTGAATCAGTGGTGGCCTGGCACGGTGAGGTGCGCTGGCAGCTGTGTGGTGTGACTTAGTGGTGGCCTGGCACGGTTAGGTGCACTGGCAGCTGTGTGACGCAGTGGTGGCCTGGCACGGTGAGGTGCGCTGGCAGCTATGTGGTGTGACGCAGTGGTGGACTGGCACCGTGAGTTGCGCTGGCAGCTGTGTGACACAGTAGTGGCCGGGCACGGTGAGGTGCGCTAGCAGCTGTGTGGTGTGATGCAGTGGTGGCCGAGCACGGTGAGCTGCGCTGGCAGCTCTGTGACGCAGTGGTTGCCTGGCACGGTGAGGTGCGCTGGCAGCTGTGTGACGCAGTGGTTGCCTGGCACAGTGAGGTGCGCTGGCAGCTGTGTGACGCACTGTTGTCTGGCATGTTGAGGTTCGCTGGCAGTTGTGTGGTGTGACGCAGTGGTGGCCTGGCATGGTGAGGTGCGCTGGCAGCTGTGTGGTGTGACGCAGTGGTGGCCTGGCACGGTGAGGTGCGCTTACAGCTATGTGACGCAGTGTTGGCCTGGCACGGTGAGGTGCACTGGCAGTTGTGTGGTGTGACTCAGTGGTTGCCTGGCATGGTTAGGTGCACTGCCAGCTGTGTGACGCAGTGGTGGCCTGGCACGGTGAGGTGCACTGGCAGATGTGTGGTGTGACACATTGGTGGCTTGGCACGGTGAGGCGCGCTGACAGTTGTGTGACGCAGTGGTGAGTGGGCACAGTGGGGTGCACTGGCAGCTGTGTGGTGTGACTAAGTGGTGGCCTGGCATGGTGAGGTGCGCTGGCAGCTGTGTGACGCATTGGTGGCCTGGCACGGTGAGGTGCGCTGGCAGCTGTGTGATGCACTGGTGGCCGGGCACAGTGAGTTGCACTGGCAGCTGTGTGGTGTGACGCAGTGGTGGACTGGCACGGTGAGTTGCGCTGGCAGCTGTGTGACGCAGTGGTGGCCTGGCATGGTGAGGTGCGCTAGCAGCTGTGTGGTGTGACGCAGTGTTGGCCTTGCACGGTGAGGTGCACTGGCAGCTGTGTGACGAAGTGGTGGCCGGGCACAGTGAGTTGCACTGGAAGCTGTGTGGTGTGACGCAGTGGTGGCCTGGGATGGTGAGGTGCACTGGCAACTGTGTGACGCAGTGGTGCGTGGGCACGGTGTGGTGCGCTGGCAGCTATCTGATGCAGTGGTGGCCGGCAATGGTGAGGTGCACTGGCAGCTGTGTGGTGTGACGCAGTGGTGGACTGGCACGGTGAGGTGCACTGGCAGCTGTGTGGTGTGACGCAGTGGTGGACTGGCACGGTGAGTTGCGCTGGCAGCTGTGTGACGCAGTGGTGGCCTGGCACGGTGAGGTGCGCTAGCAGCTGTGTGGTGAGACGCAGTGGTGGCCGAGCACGGTGAGCTGCGCTGGCAGCTCTGTGATGCAGTGGTTGCCTGGCACGGTGAGGTGCGCTAGCAGCTGTGTGACGCAGTGGTTGCGTGGCACAGTGAGGTGCGCTGGCAGCTGTGTGACGCACTGTTGTCTGGCATGGTGAGGTTCGCTGGCAGTTGTGTGGTGTTACGCAGTGGTGGCCTGGCATGGTGAGGTGCGCTGGCAGCTGTGTGGTGTGACGCAGTGGTGGCCTGGCACGGTGAGGTGCGCTTGCAGCTGTGTGACGCAGTGTTGGTCTGGCACGGTGAGGTGCGCTGGCAGTTGTGTGGTGTGACTCAGTGGTGACCTGGCATGGTTAGGTGCACTGTCAGCTGTGTGACGCAGTGGTGGCCGGGCACGGTGAGGTGCGCTGGCAGATATGTGATGCACTGGTGGCCGGGCACAGTGAGTTGCACTGGAAGCTGTGTGGTGTGACGCAGTGGTGGCCTGGGATGGTGAGGTGCACTGGCAGCTGTGTGACGCAGTGGTGCGTGGGCACGGTGAGGTGCACTGGCAGCTGTGTGGTGTGACGCAGTGTTGGCCTGGCACGGTGAGGTGCGCTGGCAGTTGTGTGGTGTGACTCAGTGGTTGCCTGGCATGGTTAGGTGCACTGGCAGCTGTGTGACGCATTGGTGGCTTGGCACGGTGAGGTGCGCTGACAGCTGTGTGATGCAGTGTTGAGTGGGCACAGTGGGGTGCACTGGCAGCTGTGTGGTGTGACATAGTGGTGGCCTGGCATGGTGAGGTGCGCTGGCAGCTGTGTGACGCATTGGTGGCCTGGCACGGTGAGGTGCACTGGCAGCTGTGTGGTGTGACGCAGTGGTGGACTGGCACGGTGAGGTGCACTGGCAGCTGTGTGGTGTGACGCAGTGGTGGACTGGCACGGTGAGTTGCGCTGGCAGCTGTGTGACGCAGTGGTGGCCTGGCACGGTGAGGTGCACTGGCAGCTGTGTGACGCAGTGGTGCGTAGGCACGGTGAGGTGCGCTGGCAGCTATTTGATGCAGTGGTGGCCTGACACGGTGAGGTGCGCTGGCAGCTGTGTGACTCACTGGTGGCTTGGCACGGTGAGGTACGCTGGCAGTTGTGTGGTGTGACGCAGTGGTGCGTGGGCACGGTGAGGTGCGCTGGCAGCTATCTGATGCAGTGGTGGCCGGGTACGGTGAGGTGCACTGGCAGCTGTGTGGTGTGACGCAGTGGTGGCCTGGCACGGTGAGGTGCGCTGGCAGCTGTGTGACGCAGTGGGGGCCTGGCACAGTGAGGTGCGCTGGCAGCTGTGTGGTGTGAAGCAGTGGTGGCCTAGCAAGGTGAGGTGCGCTGGCAGCTGTGTGACGCAGTGGTGGCCTGGCACAGTGAGGTGCGCTGGTAGCTGTGTGGTGTGACGCAGTGGTGGCCTGGAACGGTGAGGTGCGCTGGCAGCTGTGTGACGCAGTGTTGGGTGGACACAACAAGTGATTATATGACGATCTGTCAAAGTTCAATGAAATACAATATGCTGGACAGTATGCTTCTCAATGCGCTTTACAGGATAACAACAATAACAACAGCAATTTACAAGTTTTGGGAGGAAGAATATTATCAATATTAATAAACTTTGTTTTATATAGCGCCTTTAAAGGTGGCTTCTCAAAGCGTTTTACAGGATAACAACTGATGAAACAACAGTGGCTGGGGGTTGAAAATACCTGTGAAACCGGTTTGTTTGCAAACAATGTAGGCAAAGAGACTCAGATAGTAGCAATAGCAAAATAGCAATATTATGGACACTCAGTTGACTTTTTTAAAAAAAAAACATTTTGTTGACAGCTTGACAAGTTCATCAGTGAATAGAGCACTTGCATTTTTCCTCCCCCCTACATTCTCAGAGCAGAATAGAATTAATTAATTTTAGCACAATTTATTACAGTGCTAAATTTAATATTATTTATTACCAATAGTTTATGCTAACACCTAACTTTCTTAACGCGAGAAGTACTACTGTAAGTACCTACTGTACTGTACTTAAGTACTACCGTAAGTAGTACTGCTGTAAGCAAAAAAAAGGAGGAGTGGTGAAACAGCCCTACACATACAGTATCAGTATCAACAGACATTGTATCAGTATCAGTTCTTGCTTTGTGCTGGGTTTAGCAGTTTTCTGAACATAGTCTTTCAGCGAATGCCATACCATCTCTATTGGATTTAAATCTGGGGATTCGGCTGGAGTTTTCACGCAGTTCACTCCTTCTGTTATAAGCCTCGCCCTTGCTGCTGTGTGTTTCGGATCATTGTCTTGAAAGAGACGGTGCCTTGATCCAAAGTGCTCCGTGATATATGGGTCGGGATGCTGTGTGACCACGACTTCCTCGAAGAATGCACGATCCATAATTCCTTCGAAATAAATTATTTTTCAACCAATGTAATGCAAGATGCTTTCTAACGTTGGGCAATGTGTTTTTTCTCGAAATTTTATTTCGAGAGACTGGATAAGTAATTCAAGTGTTTTTTAACTTCCTGAAAAACAAGTAATAATTTAACAATACATGTAAATGTTTTATGATATATTGCTGTTGTGAATGTCTGTGGAGTGTATCTTATTAGCTTGTCCTGACTGGTGGAGCTCATCCAGCTGTGTCTGGATATCTTGGTCAAATATTTGGCTAGTGTGTATTGTCTGTTTAGGGTTCTGTAGCATTCCACACGGTTGGGCAGCTTGTTCCCCCCTCCCGCCCCTCTCTGTGTACAGTAGAGCCTGCTGTCCTGGCTGGTGGAGCTCATCCAGCTGTGTAAAGCCAACATTAAAGCCAATACTTTAATATTGTTTTCTGTATGTTTATTAATAGTGGGTACTGGCCTAATTCGGCCCTGCAGCCGTTGTTAGGTGTTTTTCTCTGCACACGGAGGATGTTTCTACAGATCTCCATGTGCAAAGTTTCTGTGGGGTGTTTGTCCCATTGAGTGTGCTCCTGGTCTGTGAGGGGACCCCACACTTCACTGCCGTATAGGGCAATGGGTTGGACTACACTTTCAAATATTTGGAGCCAGATTCTTGTTGGTGGATTGATGTTGAAGAGCCTTCTTCTTATTGCGTAGAAAGCCCTGAGTGCCTTCTTCCTCAGTGCCTTCACTGCCAGGTCAAAACTTCCAGATGGGCTGATGGTACAGTATATGTGATACAGTATGTGATATGCCGAGATATGTGTAGCTGGACTAGTGCTCCAATGTGTTGTTGTTAAGTGTGAATTTGTACCTGTTTCCCTGAGGTCTGGCTGTTTTCTGGAAAACCATAACTCTGGTCTTGTCCAGATTGGCTGTCAGCGCCCAGGTCTGACAGTGCTGCTCCAGCAGTGCCGGGTTCTGCTGCTGCCCCTGTTCTGTGGGCAACAGCAGGACCAGGTCATCTGCATAGAGCAGGAACTTGATTTCTGTGTCATGTAGTGTGAGACCAGGAGCCGCAGAGTGTTCCAACATTCCTGCTAATTCGTTGATATAGATATTAAACTGTGTTGGGCTCAGGCTGCAGGTCTGCAGGCCTGGGCTCAAGCTGCAGTCCTGTCTCACCCCACGGCCCCACAGCCAGTGGTGGTGATGTAATTAATAAATCTTTAATAACCAGCGAAATCCAGGAAACACTCAATGTCCTCTTTGAACTTTGGAAGGGCAACACAGAAAGACTTAAAACTTCTTAAGTTCCCTAAAGCTTTCTCAGTCAGGTATGTTGTGAATGTTGTGTGAAAGGTCTTGGTCTCCATACCGTACTATAGTCGCTGTAGTGTAGGCTTGCAGTTTTTTTTTTGTGATGGGAGCTCACCCAATCCCTTGGTGTATCTATACTATATTCTCATGTATGGTTAGAATGTGTTCATTGTCTTCCAATGAAAGACAGGTTCCTTTCACCAAAGTCGGGAGGGGCGGGAGGGGGGAACAAGCTGCCCAGCCGTGTGGTTGAAGCTGATACCCTGGATTCTCTCCAGACACAGCTGTATGAGCTCCACCAGCCTATTTACACCAGAACTATTTACTTGGAAAACGGGCGATCTCCCCAGACTGTCCACCCGTTTCACTGTTACCTGGATACCTCTTTATTTAGAACTCACTCTCCCCCCTGCCTGTCTGACTTCTTTTAATCCTTCTGTGCCCGGATTGCAGCGGTTAAGATGTTTTTCCAAGAAAAAAAGAGAAATTTCACCAGAGCCTCTTCTCTTCTTGTGTCTAATTTTTAGTTTAGAAGGATTCAAGCAAGATTTTAGATGAAAGGCAGCGACCTTAATCAAGCCCAAATCATAATTGAATCCATTCAGAGCCTACATTACATTTTAGCGTTTCATTCTGAGCAGAAGACCCTCACACCGTAAGAAGGCTTGCGTTTTCTCTCTTCTCTTTTAAGCGTGTACAATGCTGTAATACAATTTAAAATAATTAAAAGTTTAAACAGTATAAACTAAACTCCATTAATATAAGTATCGAGTGGTATTAAATAAACACAGCTTTTTAGTATAGATTACACTTTTCTAAAATGTATTTAAAAAATAAAAACGATTACAATCTAATCTTTCCACGTTTGATCCCAAAATCCCAAGAAAAATAAATCTAAATGGGGAGAAAGCTATGCTGAAAGTTCATTAAGATTCTTAGAAGACAAAGATAACAATTTACGTTACATTTGTCTGATTGTGAATAAAAAAAATACATATAATTAAACGCGTTTGCGATTTAAATCAAAACGCGATTTAAATCAATATAAATGTTTATATTGTAACGCATACTGTACAGCCTACATTTCTCTATAAAAATTTAAAAGATCGTTTGCGCAGCCTAAGAGGGGGGGTCTACTCTCAGTGACAGCTGACAATCCTCCATACACTCAAGTGAAAAATTAATAATGCCAATGTAAACGTCATATTTACAATTTGTTGATAATAGAAATGTAAAGTTCTCTAAAGCTTTGTGATAGTTTACCCAGGCAGCAAAAGATCAGCTACACTGGGAAGATGCGACACCGAAGATATGATCAATAACCTTTTAAATCTGAAGGGAGATCTAAAGGGATCCCCCCCCACACACGATAGAAGCAGGAAGCAGAAGCAGGAACCTTGTCAGAAGTAAAGAAGGTGACTATTCATTGTAATAAAAAATGACTTAAATTCGAACATGTTGTGATATTTAGAAATATAAAAAGTCAATGAATTGTCCATAATATTGCTATTTTATTTTTTTAAAGAAATGTTTGTTAAAAGAAAAGTCGTGGCACCGGCTGGATTTGAATACCCAACCTGTGGTTCAGAAGTCGGGCACGTAGACCACAGTATCACCCGCAAGGTCACATGAGGAGTGGTGAAACAGCCCTACACATACAGTATCAACAGACATTCTACAGCGTGTACTATTGTGTTGCAGTATATGAATATAATGATATCGTTAATAATTTCTTTAGATACACGATTCCATATTATATTCACAGAAAAGCTTAAAACTCCCACTTTTTATACACGCTATTTCACATCTTAGTTAAAGACTTGGATGCTTAAAATGTTTAGGGAGAAATGGAATACTGGTGTGTATTTTTTCTTTAAATTACCGAGACCAGCCATATACTGTAATACTGTATGTTTATGTTCCAAAATTAATATCGTTTATGGCGTTCACACGCGTTACGCTCCTATTCTTTTTATGCTCAGCTACTAAGATTTCCCTTCAGTGGTAAAATTCCATATAAATATTCAATTCTAAAACGGGCACAGTAAAGACATTTAAATTTTTCTACGACCGACCAATGCACCACGAGTGCCCCTGTCGGTCAACCAATCACGTACCGCGGTATGACGTGCGATGACGTAGCCAAATGCGTGCGGTACGTGTTTGTGCCGCGCACTTTGAATGGCTGCATCTGTATGTAGAGGTAAAAAATATATTTTCTTTTATTATATTTCTGAGAATGCAGGAAGGATCACATGCAGGAAGTGATTCCATGATATTTGGTTCCTATAAAAACATGATACATTGTGCTAAAGGTATTCTATTTCCCTGTAAATTGGCAACATCCTTCTTTATCAATGTATTTTTCATTACCTTTAATTTTTTTGAAAAGAAAAACACGGTGTACCTTTTTCTTAACTAACTTCAGTTTCTGTATAGTGGTTTTACTTTTTTAAAAACTCAATTTACTGTAGTTATTGGTCAGCTCACTTTAAAGTTGTTTTAACTAGATTCATGAAAGTCCTGAACTGTATTTCTTTTGGGTTTTGTGCAAATCATATTCTAATAGGTATTTGAAAAAGAGTATATCGTAACAATTAAGTTTAGTATACTCACATTTAAAAAGTAAAACATATACACAGCCAAATGAAACGCTGAAACTTACCTTAGCTGATTCTTCAGCTAAACCAGACAGACTTCTCAAATTCTCAAATATTGTCAAATCTTGGGGGTGCAGAGGTGGTGGAGCCCTATACCAACAGACTCACAGCTGAACTTGCTGTGAAAAGGGCTTCTACCAAATATGAACACGTGGGTGAAAATGTATACAATTCTAAGGTTTCATTTCTTCCCATTAAAAGTGGTATAAAATATGTGGTGTGAGAAAGAAGTCCTCATTTAAGTGCATGAAACTCAGGCACTGGCGCAACAAACTGAACAAAGTTCAAGGGGGTATACGCTTTCTGTAGACACTTTATTTCCTCTTTTTCCATACTTGAAGAAATGATTTGGGAAACCTGTGGGACACTGGAGGTCATTATACATAAGCCTCTTTATGCACCTTTTAAGCCACTGAAACCTAGTTCCCTTGTTACAAGGTCTAATATTACAGTAGGTGTGGTTTCCGTCTCCTAATTTCTGAGAATGATAAAATTGGGGAATACGTTGTAGGGAATACCACTCTTGCACTTCTAAGAAAAGACTATCTCAAATGAAACTCGCTATAGAAAGACATCTTGTTGAAAAATTCATTATTTTTTTCATTTCTAAAGTCCTTCAAAAATGTTTTGTTTGTGACTTTCTCTGTTGTTCCCTTTCACACTCAACTGAACTATGTGTTATGTCTTGTAAACGTAATCAAACATTTCACTTAGGTGTGTGGGTTAACAAAAACCCATATTGTATGAAACATTCAGTTTTACATTCAAGTTTTTTCTAACAATTGCATTCATGCTAGGACTACAGTAAACAACAGTTTTTAGTAAACTAAATGAAATAGTTCATTAAACAAGACACATTGTTTTAAATGTATGCAATACGACCACACTAAAAACAACAGTGAAACTTTTCATTGAAATACTGTACGAGATTGTGCATATTCAATGGATTTCTCCTGGTGCTTTTTTTCCATCAGTCTTTTATATTCTTGTTCTCTACTCAGGTGTCTCCTGTTCCTTTGGTGATGTCTGCTGTACACACATGGTATCATACACTTGAGCAAAGTGTGATACCACCGTTTCTTCTTCTCCTAAAATAAAGATGAACATTGACAAAACTCAGAAGCACTCTTTTCTTTGACAGACGAACAAAACAATGCAAGAATAACCATACTCTCTGTTCCTTACTCATTTCTACCTACCTGTTTGACCACTTTGTCTCCTTCAGTCAGGACAGGGTCCTGGGGCTGACTCTGAGCAATCTGAGAAGAGCTCTCTGTGATCTTCTCCCCTACATTGGCTACATTGTGCTCTGTTTGAAATCCAGGGATCGCCTCCGGTAAGTTCCTCGGTCCTTTTTGGGACTTGAATGGGTAGAGGAAATATTGTGACTACATTTCATTGTCATGCACTGATATGTTCTGGTTTGAGTTTAATTACAGTAGGCGTTCAAGTACTTCCTTTTTATTCTAGATTGGCAGTGTTTGAGATGGTAGGAACTTGTCATATTCTCAACTTATTTTCTTTATGAGACTGAATGCTCTGTAAACATACTATTTTAGCAATTCTTAGAAATCTGAAAGCAGTGTTACCTGTATCATTTTTTGTCTTGGTAGTAGTATTGCAGCTCCAACATCAGCACTTAAATAATGGTTTGTGATGTTACTTGTCCTTGGAGTTAGTAGACTCCTGAGAAGTCAAGAGAAATCTTACGTAAGCGTGAATTATATTTCACTTTCGAAAGTAAAGTACATGTCAAGTACTTTGAAGGCATTTGTTGATACTTTTTAGCACTTTCATTGATTATTATTATTATTATTCAATTAATTATTACAAGTCCAACATTCTCTACATTATCACACTCCATATTCAGAATGTGGGAATACAGTTGTTTTAAGGAAATGCCACTGAATATATAGTAGCTGCACTCTACAAAGATGAGTTTGCTAATTATTCAGTCAGGGACACAGCTTATACTTCAGTAGTCTTAGATCATTTAATGATGATGATTATACTTTATAACTAGAAGTAGCCCCATATCCTGTTCATTGCCCCTTTTTCAGTCATGTGGATTGACTTATACCTGAAGTGGTTAATTCTCACCTTGACATCTCAAAGAACAACTGAATCTCTACCAAGGGTGAATGTGTCCTTCCTCTTAATGTCTAAAAGAAAAGGTTAAAATTCATTGAAGCAAAATGCAACAACCCAAAATGTTGGGGAGGTGGTTTCCACAGTTATTTCATATGACAGTGCTTGGAGTGAAAGTACATGACCATGGTGAAGAAGTAAAAACACTTTACCTTGTTCCTCCTGACTGATGTCCTTATGCGTGTTTTGCACAGTTGAGCGTTTTGTGTCTTGTCATCTGTGTAGGCAACAGCCCTCTTCCCTGGGATAGAACTAGATGATATTTAGACACGTTAATTTGACTTCTCCATTGCTCACATTGATGTGGATATGATTATAATGCTCTGTTTTGTGGGCTTCCCAAGAAAACAATAAATCCCTTACTACTTGTTCAAAATGCAGTAGCACAGATCCTAACAAATACAAGAAAGAGAATATCATTCCTGTTTTGAAAAACCTTCACTGGTCACCTGTATTATCTAGGATCAATCTGAAAGTTCGCTTACTTGTTTTTAAAGCTTTAAACGACCTAGCACGTCTGTACCCTACTGAATGTCTGTCTTCATATGTTCCTATACGTGACCTGAGATCTGCACATACTGGCCTACTGCAAATACCACATGTGAAATACAGAAAGAGTGGAGAGGCTGCTTTTTGTTTTTATGCTTCTAAATGATGAAACTCACTACCATTTTTTATGAGGCAGTCAAGCTCGGTACATTGTTTTAAAAAACATTTGAAAAGATATTTTTTTAATTTTGCTTTTAGTTAAAGTGGTTCTTTGTTCTTTCTATTTCGGTTTCTTTTTTTAGTTGTCTTTAATTGTTCTTATTTTATTACGACTTTCCTAATTTTTATGTATTTATTTAATTGACATTTATGTTGCTTTACTGTATTGCTGTGTTTTCCTTTACAACTGAAAGTATATCTCTTAATTTTAATATTTTCTTTTTACGCTTGGTTTGTAAAGCACCAAAGCACTATTTGTATGGAAGGTGCTCTATAAATAAAGTTTATTATTATTATACTTTGTTACACTTTTGGTTAGGACAGAGATTCTAGTAGAGGTGGCCTCTTTTACCCCTGTTCCAAAAAAAGGGAAAACTACCTTCAGAATACACTGAAAATGACCATCTACTGTCTCCTCTGTGTATTGTCATCATGCATATCTTGTGTATTATTTATTGTTGTTGGTTTTGTCATTCTGTAAAGAAGCCACCTTTCAAGGCGCTATATCAAATCATGTTTGTTATTATTATTGACATTTTTCATTGTGAAATCTGGAGAAGAGTCTTAAGAGAATATCAAAGAACACGTTGCTCTTACCTTTCCATTCCAAGAAATGCCCTCAGCTCGGATTGCAGAGATTGACCTCTCTGTCTCAAATTCTGAGAAACATAGACACGATTGAAAAATGAGCATTTCTTAAGATTCACATAACATCACCAGTCAACATTTGCCACTTGACATGAATAGAAACCATAGAGTACATGACATTTCCAATCAGTTTTCTTTCAAGGTACAATACCAATCACCTTGCCAGAAAAGTTATACTGCGGTAGATAAATATTACAAATGTCAGATACACGCAGAGTTGTTTGGATTACTATGAAAAGATTGGCAAAATATATTTCTGTTCATTATATTTCTGGGAATGACAGAGCTAAAGAGAAAAAATGCTAACCTTTATCTCTGCAGACAGGATCGCAAGGGATTCCATTATACTGGGTTCCTATATAACAAATAATACATTATTCCAAAAACATGATAGTTCTCTGTAAATTGGCAGCATGATTGTTTATCATTACAATTTGAGTTAGCTTTAATTTTGTAAACCCCAAGTAAACATAGTTTGTGCCTTTCTCTGAACTTTTCTGCATTTCAATTCAGTTGTTTGTAAGCTTATTTTACAGTTGCTAGGTTCATGAAGTTCCTGAACTGTGCAGTATTTCTTATGGGTTTGGTTCGAATCATATTCTAACGGTTGGGGGAAAAAAGCACAGGTACCATCCCACCATTAAACCCTGAAACTTACCTTAGCCGATTCTTCAACTAAACCAGACATGTTAACTGAGTGTTACAGTATGTTTCAAAGTGTGTATATTAAACACAACTGAGGTTCTGTTGTCTCCTTGGAGACACTTGGAACTCCTGTGATGCTGGTCCGTGTTCTATGACATCATTAGTTCTAAATGTAAATGCAGGTATTGGCACAACATAGTAAAATGATGTAAAGTTATGGATCCATTTATGATTTTCACTCAGTGCGAAAGAGTTCCTGTCGTGTAGTTAAACTTTGTGTTACGGAGGGTTAACTGGGGTTCTGGCTACTAGTTAGGCTTGGTCATTCAGTCATCTGCTTCATGCAATAGGAAGCTAAGAGATCTGTGTTTTAGTTTTACTGTTTGTTTTTGTTCTATAGATTTACAGTAGTTATTGGTCAGCTCACTTTAAAATTGCTTTAACTAGATTCATGAAAGTCCTGAACTGTATTTCTTTTGGGTTTTGTGCAAATCATATTCTAATAGGTATTTGAAAAAGAGTATATGACAACAATTAAGTTTAGTATATTCCAAAAAAAAGTTAAAAAGTAAAAGGTATACACAGCCAAATGAAACGCTGAAACTTACCTTAGCTGATTCTTCAGCTAAACCAGACAGACTTCTCAAATTCTCAAATATTGTCAAATCTTGGGGGTGCAGAGGTGGTGGAGCCCTATACCAACAGACTCACAGCTGAAATTGCTGTGAAAAGGGCTTCTACCAAGTATTAACACGTGGGTGAAAATGTATACAATTCTAAGGTTTCATTTTTTCCCATTAAAAGTGGTATAAAATATGTGGTGTGAGAAAGAAGTCCTCATTTAAGTGCATGAAACTCAGGCACTGGCGCAACAAACTGAACAAAGTTCAAGGGGGTATACACTTTCTGTAGACACTTTATTTCCTCTTTTTCCATACTTGAAGAAATGATTTGGGAAACCTGTGGGACACTGGAGGTCATTATACATGAGCCTCTTTATGCACCTTTTAAGATATATAGATACTTTATTGATCCCGTGAGGGAAATTGCAGTGCAACAGCAGCTTAACACACACAACACAGCCACAGTGTAATGAATTATATAATAATAGTACAATACATACAATACAATACAAGAGTTACTCACAGTCCGGACACATAAGATCAAACTAGAACAGAACAGTACACAAAAATCGTATCACACATATGAATATAAATATAGATGTAGCTATAGATATAAATATAAATGTATTGCACAGGTCCCTGGCATATATTGCACAAAAAGTGGTTGTAAACGGGAAATAGAAAAAGAAAAAGAAAGAGAACAGATCTAGCAGTAGATGTGTAGATGTGTTTAGTCTAGAAACAGGTCACTGTCGATATTGCCTCTGCCAAGACGCAAAGTGGATGCGTTGTACAGTCTTATGGCAGACAGCAAGAATGACCTCCTGTAGCGCTCCCTGTCGCACCGTGGATGAATCAGTCTATTGCTGAACGTGCTCTTCATTCCTACAAGCCTGTCATAGAGGGGATGGGAGAAGTTGTCCATGATGGCCTCTAGTTTGGACATCATTCTCCTCTCAGCCACTACCTCCAAGGAGTCCAGGTCAGACCCAATGACAGAGCTTGCTCTCCTGATGAGCTTGTTCAGCCTTTTGGAATCTACTGCTCTAATCCCGGAGCCCCAGCACACCACTGCGTAGAAAATGGCACTCGCTACCACCGACTGATAGAACATGTGTAGCATCTTACTACACACATTGAAGGACCTGAGCCTCCTCAAGAAGTAAAGTCGGCTCTGTCCCTTCTTATAGATGGCCTCGATGTTCTTAGACCATTCTAGTCTATCGTCGATGTGCACTCCCAGGTACTTGTACGAGTCCCCCATCTCCACGCCACTCCCATGGATGTAGACAGGAGTAGGTTTGACCTTTTTCCTCCTGAAATCTACCACCAGTTCCTTTGTCTTTGTAACATTCAGTTCCAAGTGGTTCACCCCACACCACTCCACAAAGCTGCTGACCAGTCCTCTGTACTCCTCCTCCTGCTCACCCTTGATACATCCCACAATTGCAGAGTCATCTGAGAACTTCTGCAGGTGGCATGACTTTGAGTTGTACTTAAAGTCCGAAGTATAGAGGGTGAAGAGGAATGGAGAAAGAACTGTCCCTTGAGGTGCCCCTGTGTTACTCACTACCTGTTCAGACACACAGTTCTGAAGTCTCACAGACTGTGGTCTGCCTGTCAGGTAGTCAGTGATCCACGAGGTCGTGGAGGTATCTACTTGCATCTCCTCCAGCTTCCTCCTTAGAAGTAAGGGCTGGATGGTATTGAAGGCACTGGAGAAGTCGAAAAACATGATCCTTACAGTGTTGCCAGCCCTGTCCAGGTGTGAGTAGGCCCTTTGCAGCATGTAGATGATCGCATCCTCCACACCAACACTGGGCTGGTAGGCAAACTGTAGGGTGTCCAGTGATGAGCTGACCAGGGGTCTCAGGTGGGATAAGACCAGCCTCTCCAGTGTCTTCATGATGTGAGAAGTCAGTGCAACTGGTCTGTAGTCGTTGAGGACAGAGGGGCGCCATTTCTTTGGTACCGGGACCAGGCATGATGTCTTCCAGAGCACCGGGACTCTCTCCAAGCGCAGGCTCAGGTTGAACAGTCGCTGGAGCACTCCGCTCAGCTGATCAGCACAGGCCCTCAGAACTCTGGGACAGATGTTATCTGGTCCTGTGGCCTTACCCTCGTGCAGCCTCTTCAGCTCCTTCTTCACCTGGTCAGCTGTGATGGTCAGCCTGGCCTGGGGGATGGTGCTCATAGTGCTTTCAGTGCTGCAGGTGTTAATGGCGGAGGTGTTGGAGAGTGGCAGCTGTGGGGGATGGGTGGGTGAGTAGCCGTCGGGGGTTGTAGCTGTAGGCGGCCATGTTTGTGGGGGGATGGAGGAGGTGTTGGGCAGTCGCAGCTGTGAAGGGTTAGGGAGCGTGTGGCTGTGGGGGGATGGGTGTTGCGCCACAGAGGACCCAGAATCAAACCTGTTAAAGAACTGGTTCAACTCGTTGGCCATCTCCAGGTTCCCTTCTGTTGCACCCCCAGCCTGTTTGAAGCCAGTGATCTCTCTCATGCTGCTCCATACATCTCTCACCCTGTTCCTTTGCAGCTTGCCCTCTACCTTCCTCCTGTAGGCATCCTTGCTCTCTCTTAACTTCTGCTTTAGCTCCCTCTGTACACGCTTGACCTCTTCCTTATCTCCCCTCCTAAAGGCTCTCTTCTTGTCATTCAGAAGAGCCTTCAGGTCGCTGGTGATCCAGGGTTTGTTATTGGAAAAGCAGTGTACGTCTTTGGTGGGGATGGTGTTGTCTACGCAGAAGTTAATATAGTCAGTGACACAGTCCACCATGCTGTCTATGTCGTCCCCATGTGGTTCGCACAGCACATCCCAGTCGGTGGCCTCCAAAGCACCACGTAGATCCTCCATAGCCTCCTGAGACCATCTCCTCACAGTCCTCATGGTCACAGGTTGGCGCTGGACAATAGGCGTGTATAGTGGTGTAAGCAAGACAAGGTTGTGATCTGATCTGCCAAGAGGGGGAAGGACTGTGGAACTATATGCATCCTAAAGCCACTGAAACCTAGTTCCCTTGTTACAAGGTCTAATATTACAGTAGGAGTGGTTTCCGTCTCCTAATTTCTGAGAATGATAAAATTGGGGAATAAGTTGTAGGGAATACCACTCTTGCACTTCTAAGAAAAGACTATCTCAAATGAAACTCACTATAGAAAGACATCTTGTTGAAAAATTCTTTATTTTTTTTAGTTTCTAAAGTCCTTCAAAAATGTTTTGTTTGTGACTTTCTCTGTTGTTCCCTTTCACACTCAACTGAACTATGTGTTATGTCTTGTAAACGTAATCAAACATTTCACTTAGGTGTGTGGGTTAACAAAAACCCATATTGTATGAAACATTCAGTTTTACATTCAAGTTTTTTCAAACAATTGCATTCATGCTAGGACTACAGTAAACAACACTTTTTACTAAAGTAAATGAAATAGTTAATTAAACAAGACACATTGTTTTAAATGTATGCAATACGACCACACTAAAAACAACAGTGAAACTTTTCATTGAAATACTGTACGAGATTGTGCATATTCAATGGATTTCTCCTGGTGCTTTTTTTCCATCAGTCTTTTCATATTCTTGTTCTCTACTCAGGTGTCTCCTGTTCCTTTGGTGATGTCTGCTGTACACACATGGTATCATACACTTGAGCAAATTGTGATACCACCGTTTCTTCTTCTCCTAAAATAAAGATGAACATTGACAAAACTCAGAAGCACTCTTTTCTTTGACAGACGAACAAAACAATGCAAGAATAACCATACTCTCTGTTCCTTGCTCATTTCTACCTACCTGTTTGACCACTTTGTCTCCTTCAGTCAGGACAGGGTCCTGGGGCTGACTCTGAGCAATCTGAGAAGAGCTCTCTGTGATCTTCTCCCCTACATTGGCTACATTGTGCTCTGTTTGAAATCCAGGGATCGCCTCCAGTAAGTTCCTCGGTCCTTTTTGGGACTTGAATGGGTAGAGGAAATATTGTGACTACATTTCATTGTCATGCACTGATATGTTCTGGTTTGAGTTTAATTACAGTAGGCGTTCAAGTACTTCCTTTTTATTCTAGATTGGCAGTGTTTGAGATGGTAGGAACTTGTCATATTCTCAACTTATTTTCTTTATGAGACTGAGTGCTCTGTAAACATACTATTTTAGCAATTCTTAGAAATCTGAAAGCAGTGTTACCTGTATCATTTTTTGTCTTGGTAGTAGTATTGCAGCTCCAACATCAGCACTTAAATAATGGTTTGTGATGTTACTTGTCCTTGGAGTTAGTAGACTCCTGAGAAGTCAAGAGAAATCTTACGTAAGCATGAATTATACTTCACTTTCGAAAGCAAAGTACACGTCAAGTACTTTGAAGGCATTTGTTGATACTTTTAAGCACTTTCATTGATTATTATTATTATTATTCAATTAGTTATTACAAGTCCAACATTCTCTACATTATCACACTCCATATTCAGAATGTGGGAATACAGTTCTTTTAAGGAAATGCCACTGAAAATATAGTAGCTGCACTCTACAAAGATGAGTTTGCTAATTATTCAGTCAGGGACACAGCTTATACTTCAGTAGTCTTAGATCATTTAATGATGATGATTATACTTTATAACTAGAAGAAGCCCCATATCCTGTTCATCGCCCCTTTTTCAGTCATGTGGATTGACTTATACCTGAAGTGGTTAATTCTCACCTTGACATCACAAAGAACAACTGAATCTCTACCAAGGGTGAATGTGTCCTTCCTCTTAATGTCTAAAAGAAAAGGTTAAAATTCATTGAAGCAAAATGCAACAACCCAAAATGTTGGGGAGGTCGTTTCCACAGTTATTTCATATGACAGTGCTTGGAGTGAAAGTACATGACCATGGTGAAGAAGTAAAAACACTTTACCTTGTTCCTCCTGACTGATGTCCTTATGCGTGTTATGCACAGTTGAGCGTTTTGTGTCTTGTCATCTGTGTAGGCAACAGCCCTCTTCCCTGGGATAGAACTAGATGATATTTAGACACGTTAATTTGACTTCTCCATTGCTCACATTGATGTGGATATGATTGTAATGCTCTGTTTTGTGGGCTTCCCAAGAAAACAATAAATCCCTTACTACTTGTTCAAAATGCAGTAGCACAGATCCTAACAAATACAAGAAAGAGAATATCATTCCTGTTTTGAAAAACCTTCACTGGTCACCTGTATTATCTAGGATCAATCTGAAAGTACGCTTACTTGTTTTTAAAGCTTTAAACGACCTAGCACGTCTGTACCGTACTGAATGTCTGTCTTCATATGTTCCTATACGTGACCTGAGATCTGCACATACTGGCCTACTGCAAATACCACATGTGAAATACAGAAAGAGTGGAGAGGCTGCTTTTTGTTTTTATGCTTCTAAATGATGAAACTCACTACCACTTTTTATGAGGCAGTCAAGCTCGGTACATTGTTTTAAAAAACATTTGAAAATATATTTTTTTAATTTTGCTTTTAGTTAAAGTGGTTCTTTGTTCTTTCTATTTCGGTTTCTTTTTTTAGTTGTCTTTAATTGTTCTTATTTTATTACGACTTTCCTAATTTTTATGTATTTATTTAATTGACATTTATGTTGCTTTACTGTATTGCTGTGTTTTCCTTTACAACTGAAAGTATATCTCTTAATTTTAATATTTTCTTTTTACGCTTGGTTTGTAAAGCACCAAAACACTATTTGTATGGAAGGTGCTCTATAAATAAAGTTTATTATTATTATACTTTGTTACACTTTTGGTTAGGACAGAGATTCTAGTAGAGGTGGCCTCTTTTACCCCAGTTCCAAAAAAAGGGAAAACTACCTTCAGAATACACTGAAAATGACCATCTACTGTCTCCTCTGTGTATTGTCATCATGCATATCTTGTGTATTATTTATTGTTGTTGGTTTTGTCATTCTGTAAAGAAGCCACCTTTCAAGGCGCTATATCAAATCATGTTTGTTATTATTATTGACATTTTTCATTGTGAAATCTGGAGAAGAGTCTTAAGAGAATATCAAAGAACACGTTGCTCTTACCTTTCCATTCCAAGAAATGCCCTCAGCTCGGATTGCAGAGATTGACCTCTCTCTCTCAAATTCTGAGAAACATAGACACGATTGAAAAATGAGCATTTCTTAAGATTCACATAACATCACCAGTCAACATTTGCCACTTGACATCAATAGAAACCATAGAGTACATGACATTTCCAATCAGTTTTCTTTCAAGGTACAATACCAATCACCTTGCCAGAAAAGTTATACTGCGGTAGATAAATATTACAAATGTCAGATACACGCAGAGTTGTTTGGATTACTATGAAAAGATTGGCAAAATATATTTCTGTTCATTATATTTCTGGGAATGACAGAGCTAAAGAGAAAAAATGCTAACCTTTATCTCTGCAGACAGGATCGCAAGGGATTCCATTATACTGGGTTCCTATATAACAAATAATACATTATTCCAAAAACATGATATTTCTCTGTAAATTGGCAGCATGATTGTTTATCATTACAATTTGAGTTATGGGTTTGGTTCGAATCATATTCTAACGGTTGGGGGAAAAAAGCACAGGTACCATCCCACCATTAAACCCTGAAACTTACCTTAGCCGATTCTTCAACTAAACCAGACATGTTAACTGAGTGTTACAGTATGTTTCAAAGTGTGTATATTAAACACAACTGAGGTTCTGTTGTCTCCTTGGAGACACTTGGAACTCCTGTGATGCTGGTCCGTGTTCTATGACATCATTAGTTCTAAATGTAAATGCAGGTATTGGCACAACATAGTAAAATGATGTAAAGTTATGGATCCATTTATGATTTTCACTCAGTGCGAAAGAGTTCCTGTTGTGTAGTTAAACTTTGTGTTACGGAGGGTTAACTGGGGTTCTGGCTACTAGTTAGGCTTGGTCATTCAGTCATCTGCTTCATGCAATAGGAAGCTAAGAGATCTGTGTTTTAGTTTTACTGTTTGTTTTTGTTCTATAGATTTACAGTAGTTATTGGTCAGCTCACTTTAAAATTGCTTTAACTAGATTCATGAAAGTCCTGAACTGTATTTCTTTTGGGTTTTGTGCAAATCATATTCTAATAGGTATTTGAAAAAGAGTATATGACAACAATTAAGTTTAGTATATTCCAAAAAAAAGTTAAAAAGTAAAAGGTATACACAGCCAAATGAAACGCTGAAACTTACCTTAGCTGATTCTTCAGCTAAACCAGACAGACTTCTCAAATTCTCAAATATTGTCAAATCTTGGGGGTGCAGAGGTGGTGGAGCCCTATACCAACAGACTCACAGCTGAAATTGCTGTGAAAAGGGCTTCTACCAAGTATTAACACGTGGGTGAAAATGTATACAATTCTAAGGTTTCATTTTTTCCCATTAAAAGTGGTATAAAATATGTGGTGTGAGAAAGAAGTCCTCATTTAAGTGCATGAAACTCAGGCACTGGCGCAACAAACTGAACAAAGTTCAAGGGGGTATACACTTTCTGTAGACACTTTATTTCCTCTTTTTCCATACTTGAAGAAATGATTTGGGAAACCTGTGGGACACTGGAGGTCATTATACATGAGCCTCTTTATGCACCTTTTAAGATATATAGATACTTTATTGATCCCGTGAGGGAAATTGCAGTGCAACAGCAGCTTAACACACACAACACAGCCACAGTGTAATGAATTATATAATAATAGTACAATACATACAATACAATACAAGAGTTACTCACAGTCCGGACACATAAGATCAAACTAGAACAGAACAGTACACAAAAATCGTATCACACATATGAATATAAATATAGATGTAGCTATAGATATAAATATAAATGTATTGCACAGGTCCCTGGCATATATTGCACAAAAAGTGGTTGTAAACGGGAAATAGAAAAAGAAAAAGAAAGAGAACAGATCTAGCAGTAGATGTGTAGATGTGTTTAGTCTAGAAACAGGTCACTGTCGATATTGCCTCTGCCAAGACGCAAAGTGGATGCGTTGTACAGTCTTATGGCAGACAGCAAGAATGACCTCCTGTAGCGCTCCCTGTCGCACCGTGGATGAATCAGTCTATTGCTGAACGTGCTCTTCATTCCTACAAGCCTGTCATAGAGGGGATGGGAGAAGTTGTCCATGATGGCCTCTAGTTTGGACATCATTCTCCTCTCAGCCACTACCTCCAAGGAGTCCAGGTCAGACCCAATGACAGAGCTTGCTCTCCTGATGAGCTTGTTCAGCCTTTTGGAATCTACTGCTCTAATCCCGGAGCCCCAGCACACCACTGCGTAGAAAATGGCACTCGCTACCACCGACTGATAGAACATGTGTAGCATCTTACTACACACATTGAAGGACCTGAGCCTCCTCAAGAAGTAAAGTCGGCTCTGTCCCTTCTTATAGATGGCCTCGATGTTCTTAGACCATTCTAGTCTATCGTCGATGTGCACTCCCAGGTACTTGTACGAGTCCCCCATCTCCACGCCACTCCCATGGATGTAGACAGGAGTAGGTTTGACCTTTTTCCTCCTGAAATCTACCACCAGTTCCTTTGTCTTTGTAACATTCAGTTCCAAGTGGTTCACCCCACACCACTCCACAAAGCTGCTGACCAGTCCTCTGTACTCCTCCTCCTGCTCACCCTTGATACATCCCACAATTGCAGAGTCATCTGAGAACTTCTGCAGGTGGCATGACTTTGAGTTGTACTTAAAGTCCGAAGTATAGAGGGTGAAGAGGAATGGAGAAAGAACTGTCCCTTGAGGTGCCCCTGTGTTACTCACTACCTGTTCAGACACACAGTTCTGAAGTCTCACAGACTGTGGTCTGCCTGTCAGGTAGTCAGTGATCCACGAGGTCGTGGAGGTATCTACTTGCATCTCCTCCAGCTTCCTCCTTAGAAGTAAGGGCTGGATGGTATTGAAGGCACTGGAGAAGTCGAAAAACATGATCCTTACAGTGTTGCCAGCCCTGTCCAGGTGTGAGTAGGCCCTTTGCAGCATGTAGATGATCGCATCCTCCACACCAACACTGGGCTGGTAGGCAAACTGTAGGGTGTCCAGTGATGAGCTGACCAGGGGTCTCAGGTGGGATAAGACCAGCCTCTCCAGTGTCTTCATGATGTGAGAAGTCAGTGCAACTGGTCTGTAGTCGTTGAGGACAGAGGGGCGCCATTTCTTTGGTACCGGGACCAGGCATGATGTCTTCCAGAGCACCGGGACTCTCTCCAAGCGCAGGCTCAGGTTGAACAGTCGCTGGAGCACTCCGCTCAGCTGATCAGCACAGGCCCTCAGAACTCTGGGACAGATGTTATCTGGTCCTGTGGCCTTACCCTCGTGCAGCCTCTTCAGCTCCTTCTTCACCTGGTCAGCTGTGATGGTCAGCCTGGCCTGGGGGATGGTGCTCATAGTGCTTTCAGTGCTGCAGGTGTTAATGGCGGAGGTGTTGGAGAGTGGCAGCTGTGGGGGATGGGTGGGTGAGTAGCCGTCGGGGGTTGTAGCTGTAGGCGGCCATGTTTGTGGGGGGATGGAGGAGGTGTTGGGCAGTCGCAGCTGTGAAGGGTTAGGGAGCGTGTGGCTGTGGGGGGATGGGTGTTGCGCCACAGAGGACCCAGAATCAAACCTGTTAAAGAACTGGTTCAACTCGTTGGCCATCTCCAGGTTCCCTTCTGTTGCACCCCCAGCCTGTTTGAAGCCAGTGATCTCTCTCATGCTGCTCCATACATCTCTCACCCTGTTCCTTTGCAGCTTGCCCTCTACCTTCCTCCTGTAGGCATCCTTGCTCTCTCTTAACTTCTGCTTTAGCTCCCTCTGTACACGCTTGACCTCTTCCTTATCTCCCCTCCTAAAGGCTCTCTTCTTGTCATTCAGAAGAGCCTTCAGGTCGCTGGTGATCCAGGGTTTGTTATTGGAAAAGCAGTGTACGTCTTTGGTGGGGATGGTGTTGTCTACGCAGAAGTTAATATAGTCAGTGACACAGTCCACCATGCTGTCTATGTCGTCCCCATGTGGTTCGCACAGCACATCCCAGTCGGTGGCCTCCAAAGCACCACGTAGATCCTCCATAGCCTCCTGAGACCATCTCCTCACAGTCCTCATGGTCACAGGCTGGCGCTGGACAATAGGCTTCCTCTTCACAGGCAGCTGATAACAACCCGGTTATTGATGTCATTAACAACATTAATCCCAAACAGAGCTGTTGGACTCCCCCCTCTGGCTGTTTTCCACCAGTTGATTATTTCATCAACCAATGCACTAATCAAGCTCCCAAGGCACTCTCTATACCGAGTAAACATAGGTCTAACCTCACCCAAGGAGAAAATCAGGCGCTCCAGTCTCTCCGCAACAGGGATGATATCGTCATCAAACCAGCGGACAAAGGAGGCGCTGTTGTGGTGTGGCGTAAGGATCTATATATCTTTGAAGCCTCTAGACAACTAACTGACACTTCTGCGTACCTCCCTCTCCAACAGGACCCTACCACTGACTACCAAAAGGAAGTGGTATCCACCATTTCTCTTCTTATCAGCAGTAATGAGCTCCCCCAGGAGGCAGACCGGCTCATCATGGAACATCCACAGGTATCTCAATTTTACCTCCTCCCCAAAATCCACAAACCGGACACCCCTGGACGCCCCATCGTATCAGCATGTAACTGTCCAACTACTTACATCTCAGCCTTTCTCGACAGCCTCATGAGACCGCTGGTTGAAGATCTTCCCTCATACATCAAAGACACCAACCACGCGCTCCAACTTTTTAATGATTTCCAATTTCAGGGTACCGAATGCTACATTTTTACCATGGACATCACATCTCTGTACGCCGTCATTCCCCATAATGACGGCCTTACAGCCCTCAAGCACACGCTGGACAAACGCACAGTGCTTGATCCACCCACCCACACCCTGGTACGCCTTGCAGAATTGGTCCTCACACTGAACGCATTCTCTTTCAATAATCTTTTTTACCAACAGGTCAGTGGAGTTGCCATGGGCACCAGAATGGGACCCAGCTATGCCAATATTTTTGTCGGCTGGGTAGAAGAATGCTTCTTCGCTTCCTACACTGGCTATGTCCCTGACCTCTACAAACGATATATTGATGACTGCGTCGGTGCCGCCACATGCTCCAACGATCAGCTTGAGTTCTTCCTGCACCATTTCACCAACTTCCACCCGTCCCTCAAATATACGGTTAACATATCTTCCACTACTCTTCCGTTTCTAGACATCAACTTCTCTATCAACTACCCCCGACTGTCCACTTCAGTTTATTACAAACCCACGGATTCACACAGCTACCTCCTGTACAGCTCATTTCACCCCAACCACACTAAAAACTCTTCCTTTTTCACAGTTCCTCAGGTTACGACGATTATGCAGCGACGACATCGACTTCGAGAACCAAGCCCTCGAAATGTACTCATTTTTCATCAACAGAGGATACCCCAGCAGTGTGATTGACAGGGCCCTTGCCCGAGCCAAAAACACCCCCCGGACCATCAACCCGATCAGGAACTCCCGCCGTAACAACCGCATTCCTTTGGTGCTTCCTTACCACCCTAACACACTTCCTATCCCCAGGACCATTAACCACAACTTTTCCATCCTACAGGATGATCCCTCCATTGGGGCCCTCTTTTCTGATCGCCCTATCATCTCATATCGCCGACCACCTAATCTGCGTAACCTCCTTGTTCACAGCTCCCTTGACCGCCCTAAACAACCATCCACACCTGGCACTTTTCCTTGCAACAGAACTCGCTGTATCACCTGCAAGTACACAGCCACCACCAGACTCATTCAAGGCCCCTCAGGACAATTCCGGATCACCCAGACAGCATCTTGTACCTCCAGCAACCTTATTTACTGTATCTCTTGCAGTAAATGCCCAGCCATCTACATTGGAGAAACAGGAAGGAGACTCGGAGACCGCTTCAGAGAACACGTCAGGGCTGTGAAGATTAAAGATCTCTCCAAGCCCATTGTTTCTCATTTCACCTCTGACGGCCACGACCACTCTAATCTCTCCGTCTGTGTTCTCAAAGACGGTTTTCCGAACTCATACATCAGAAAGACCACCGAAACTAAAATTATTCTGCAGCTAGGATCACACATTCTCCCTTCCCTTAACGACAGACTAATGTTCTTTTAAATTTTCTCCATTCATTGGAAGTTTCATTTCACACCTCTTTGCACCCATTCTGACTTCACACCTCTTGATTGGCCTCTCTTTCTGTCCCCTACTCCCGCCTCTCACTCCTCCTCCCTCCCAACCTTTGTTCTCCCGCTACTTTACCTTTGCCTACTGCCCTGTCTCTCTCACACCTGAAGAAGGCTCCACGGCCGAAACGTTGTGTTCTCTTTCTTCTTTTTTTCAGCATGGAATAAACCTATTACTTGTTCCAATAGGCGTGTATAGTGGTGTAAGCAAGACAAGGTTGTGATCTGATCTGCCAAGAGGGGGAAGGACTGTGGAACTATATGCATCCTTAAGCCACTGAAACCTAGTTCCCTTGTTACAAGGTCTAATATTACAGTAGGTGTGGTTTCCGTCTCCTAATTTCTGAGAATGATAAAATTGGGGAATAAGTTGTAGGGAATACCACTCTTGCACTTCTAAGAAAAGACTATCTCAAATGAAACTCGCTATAGAAAGACATCTTGTTGAAAAATTCTTTATTTTTTTTAGTTTCTAAAGTCCTTCAAAAATGTTTTGTTTGTGACTTTCTCTGTTGTTCCCTTTCACACTCAACTGAACTATGTGTTATGTCTTGTAAACGTAATCAAACATTTCACTTAGGTGTGTGGGTTAACAAAAACCCATATTGTATGAAACATTCAGTTTTACATTCAAGTTTTTTCAAACAATTGCATTCATGCTAGGACTACAGTAAACAACACTTTTTACTAAAGTAAATGAAATAGTTCATTAAACAAGACACATTGTTTTAAATGTATGCAATACGACCACACTAAAAACAACAGTGAAACTTTTCATTGAAATACTGTACGAGATTGTGCATATTCAATGGATTTCTCCTGGTGCTTTTTTTCCATCAGTCTTTTCATATTCTTGTTCTCTACTCAGGTGTCTCCTGTTCCTTTGGTGATGTCTGCTGTACACACATGGTATCATACACTTGAGCAAAGTGTGATACCACCGTTTCTTCTTCTCCTAAAATAAAGATGAACATTGACAAAACTCAGAAGCACTCTTTTCTTTGACAGACGAACAAAACAATGCAAGAATAACAATACTCTCTGTTCCTTGCTCATTTCTACCTACCTGTTTGACCACTTTGTCTCCTTCAGTCAGGACAGGGTCCTGGGGCTGACTCTGAGCAATCTGAGAAGAGCTCTCTGTGATCTTCTCCCCTACATTGGCTACATTGTGCTCTGTTTTAAATCCAGGGATCGCCTCCAGTAAGTTCCTCGGTCCTTTTTGGGACTTGAATGGGTAGAGGAAATATTGTGACTACATTTCATTGTCATGCACTGATATGTTCTGGTTTGAGTTTGATTACAGTAGGCGTTCAAGTACTTCCTTTTTATTCTAGATTGGCAGTGTTTGAGATGGTAGGAACTTGTCATTTTCTCAGCTTATTTTCTTTATGAGACTGAATGCTCTGTAAACATACTATTTTAGCAATTCTTAGAAATCTGAAAGCAGTGTTACCTGTATCATTTTTTGTCTTGGTAGTAGTATTGCAGCTCCAACATCAGCACTTAAATAATGGTTTGTGATGTTACTTGTCCTTGGAGTTAGTAGACTCCTGAGAAGTCAAGAGAAATCTTATGTAAGCATGAATTATATTTCACTTTCGAAAGCAAAGTACACGTCAAGTACTTTGAAGGCATTTGTTGATACTTTTAAGCACTTTCATTGATTATTATTATTATTATTCAATTAGTTATTACAAGTCCAACATTCTCTACATTATCACACTCCATATTCAGAATGTGGGAATACAGTTGTTTTAAGGAAATGCCACTGAATATATAGTAGCTGCACTCTACAAAGATGAGTTTGCTAATTATTCAGTCAGGGACACAGCTTATACTTCAGTAGTCTTAGATCATTTAATGATGATGATTATACTTTATAACTAGAAGAAGCCCCATATCCTGTTCATCGCCCCTTTTTCAGTCATGTGGATTGACTTATACCTGAAGTGGTTAATTCTCACTTTGACATCTCAAAGAACAACTGAATCTCTACCAAGGGTGAATGTGTCCTTCCTCTTAATGTCTAAAAGAAAAGGTTAAAATTCATTGAAGCAAAATGCAACAACCCAAAATGTTGGGGAGGTGGTTTCCACAGTTATTTCATATGACAGTGCTTGGAGTGAAAGTACATGACCATGGTGAAGAAGTAAAAACACTTTACCTTGTTCCTCCTGACTGATGTCCTTATGCGTGTTTTGCACAGTTGAGCGTTTTGTGTCTTGTCATCTGTGTAGGCAACAGCCCTCTTCCCTGGGATAGAGCTAGATGATATTTAGACACGTTAATTTGACTTCTCCATTGCTCACATTGATGTGGATATGATTGTAATGTTCTGTTTTGTGGGCTTCCCAAGAAAACAATAAATCCCTTAATACTTGTTCAAAATGCAGTAGCACAGATCCTAACAAATACAAGAAAGAGAATATCATTCCTGTTTTGAAAAACCTTCACTGGTCACCTGTATTATCTAGGATCAATCTGAAAGTTCGCTTACTTGTTTTTAAAGCTTTAAACGACCTAGCACGTCTGTACCTTACTGAATGTCTGTCTTCATATGTTCCTATACGTGACCTGAGATCTGCACATACTGGCCTACTGCAAATACCACATGTGAAATACAGAAAGAGTGGAGAGGCTGCTTTTTGTTTTTATGCTTCTAAATGATGAAACTCACTACCACTTTTTATGAGGCAGTCAAGCTCGGTACATTGTTTTAAAAACATTTGAAAATATATTTTTTTAATTTTGCTTTTAGTTAAAGTGGTTCTTTGTTCTTTCTATTTCGGTTTCTTTTTTTAGTTGTCTTTAATTGTTCTTATTTTATTACGACTTTCCTAATTTTTATGTATTTATTTAATTGACATTTATGTTGCTTTACTGTATTGCTGTGTTTTCCTTTACAACTGAAAGTATATCTCTTAATTTTAATATTTTCTTTTTACGCTTGGTTTGTAAAGCACCAAAGCACGATTTGTATGAAAGGTGCTCTATAAATAAAGTTTATTATTATTATTATTATACTTTGTTACACTTTTGGTTAGGACAGAGATTCTAGTAGAGGTGGCCTCTTTTACCCCTGTTCCAAAAAATTGGAAAACTACCTTCAGAATACACTGACAATGACCATCTACTGTCTCCTCTGTGTATTGTCATCATGCATATCTTGTGTATTATTTATTGTTGTTGGTTTTGTCATTCTGTAAAGAAGCCACCTTTCAAGGCGCTATATCAAATCATGTTTGTTATTATTATTGACATTTTTCATCGTTAAATCTGGCGAAGAGTCTTAAGAGAATATCAAAGAACACGTTGCTCTTACCTTTCCATTCCAAGAAATGCCCTCAGCTCGGATTGCAGAGATTGGCCTCTCTGTCTCAAATTCTGAGAAACATAGACACGATTGAAAAATGAGCATTTCTTAAGATTCACATAACATCACCAGTCAACATTTGCCACTTGACATCAATAGAAACCATAGAGTACATGACATTTCCAATCAGTTTTCTTTCAAGGTACAATACCAATCACCTTGCCAGAAAAGTTATACTGCGGTAGATAAATATTACAAATGTCAGATACACGCAGAGTTGTTTGGATTACTATGAAAAGATTGGCAAAATATATTTCTGTTCATTATATTTCTGGGAATGACAGAGCTAAAGAGAAAAAAATGCTAACCTTTATCTCTGCAGACAGGATTGCAAGGGATTCCATTATACTGGGTTCCTATATAACAAATAATACATTATTCCAAAAACATGATATTTCTCTGTAAATTGGCAGCATGATTGTTTATCATTACAATTTGAGTTAGCTTTAATTTTGTAAACCCCAAGTAAACATAGTTTGTGCCTTTCTCTGAACTTTTTTGCATTTCAATTCAGTTGTTTGTAAGCTTATTTTACAGTTGCTAGGTTCATGAAGTTCCTGAACTGTGCAGTATTTCTTTTGGGTTTGGTGCGAATCATATTCTAACGGTTGGGGGAAAAAAGCACAGGTACCATCCCACCATTAAACCCTGAAACTTACCTTAGCCGATTCTTCAACTAAACCAGACATGTTAACTAAGTGTTACAGTATGTTTCAAAGTGTGTATATTAAACACAACTGAGGTTCTGTTGTCTCCTTGGAGACACTTGGAACTCCTGTGATGCTGGTCCGTGTTCTATGACATCATTAGTTCTAAATGTAAATGCAGGTATTGGAACAACATAGTAAAATGATGTAAAGTTATGGATCCATTTATGATTTTCACTCAGTGCGAAAGAGTTCCTGTCGTGTAGTTAAACTTTGTGTTACGGAGGGTTAACTGGGGTTCTGGCTACTAGTTAGGCTTGGTCATTCAGTCATCTGCTTCATGCAATAGGAAGCTAAGAGATCTGTGTTTTAGTTTTACTGTTTGTTTTTGTTCTATAGATTTACAGTAGTTATTGGTCAGCTCACTTTAAAATTGCTTTAACTAGATTCATGAAAGTCCTGAACTGTATTTCTTTTGGGTTTTGTGCAAATCATATTCTAATAGGTATTTGAAAAAGAGTATATGATAACAATTAAGTTTAGTATATTCAAAAAAAAGTTAAAAAGTAAAAGGTATACACAGCCAAATGAAACGCTGAAACTTACCTTAGCTGATTCTTCAACTAAACCAGACAGACTTCTCAAATTCTCAAATATTGTCAAATCTTGGGGGTGCAGAGGTGGTGGAGCCCTATACCAACAGACTCACAGCTGAAATTGCTGTGAAAAGGACTTCTACCAAATATGAACACGTGGGTGAAAATGTATACAATTCTAAGGTTTCATTTTTTCCCATTAAAATCATAAAATATGTGGTGTGAGGAAGAAGTCCTCATTTAAGTGCATGAAACTCAGGCACTGGCGCAACAAACTGAACAAAGTTCAAGGGGGTATACGCTTTCTGTAGACACTTTATTTCCTCTTTTTCCATACTTGAAGAAATGATTTGGGAAACCTGTGGGACACTAGAGGTCATTATATATGAGCCTCTTTATGCACCTTTTAAGCCACTGAAACCTAGTTCCCTTGTTACAAGGTCTAATATTACAGTAGGTGTGGTTTCCGTCTCCTAATTTCTGAGAATGATAAAATTGGGGAATAAGTTGTAGGGAGTACCACTCTTGCACTTCTAAGAAAAGACTATCTCAAATGAAACTCGCTATAGAAAGACATCTTGTTGAAAAATTCTTTATTTTTTTTCATTTCTAATGTCCTTCAAAAATGTTTTGTTTGTGGCTTTCTCTGTTGTTCCCTTTCACACTCAACTGAACTATGTGTTATGTCTTGTAAACGTAATCAAACATTTCACTTAGGTGTGTGGGTTAACAAAAACCCATATTGTATGAAACATTCAGTTTTACATTCAAGTTTTTTCTAACAAATGCATTAGTGCTAGGACTACAGTAAACAACACTTTTTACTAAAGGAAATGAAATTGTTCATTAAACAAGACACATTGTTTTAAATGTATGCAATATGACCACACTAAAAGCAACAGTGAAACTTTTCATTGAAATACTGTACGAGATTGTGCATATTCAATGGATTTCTCCTGGTGCTTTTTTTCCATCAGTCTTTTCATATTCTTGTTCTCTACTCAGGTGTCTCCTGTTCCTTTGGTGATGTCTGCTGTACACACATGGTATCATACACTTGAGCAAAGTGTGATACCACCGTTTCTTCTTCTCCTAAAATAAAGATGAACATTGACAAAACTCAGAAGCACTGTTTTCTTTGACAGACGAACAAAACAATGCAAGAATAACCATAGTCTCTGTTCCTTACTCATTTCTACCTACCTGTTTGACCACTTTGTCTCCTTCAGTCAGGACAGGGTCCTGGGGCTGACTCTGAGCAATCTGAGAAGAGCTCTCTGTGATCTTCTCCCCTACATTGGCTACATTGTGCTCTGTTTTAAATCCAGGGATTGCCTCCAGTAAGTTCCTCGGTCCTTTTTGGGACTTGAATGGGTAGAGGAAATATTGTGACTACATTTCATTGTCATGCACTGATATGTTCTGGTTTGAGTTTGATTACAGTAGGCGTTCAAGTACTTCCTTTTTATTCTAGATTGGCAGTGTTTGAGATGGTAGGAACTTGTCATATTCTCAACTTATTTTCTTTATGAGACTGAATGCTCTGTAAACATACTATTTTAGCAATTCTTAGAAATCTGAAAGCAGTGTTACCTGTATCATTTTTTGTCTTGGTAGTAGTATTGCAGCTCCAACATCAGCACTTAAATAATGGTTTGTGATGTTACTTGTCCTTGGAGTTAGTAGACTCCTGAGAAGTCAAGAGAAATCTTACGTAAGCATGAATTATATTTCACTTTCGAAAGCAAAGTACACGTCAAGTACTTTGAAGGCATTTGTTGATACTTTTAAGCACTTTCATTGATTATTATTATTATTATTCAATTAGTTATTACAAGTCCAACATTCTCTACATTATCACACTCCATATTCAGAATGTGGGAATACAGTTGTTTTAAGGAAATGCCACTGAATATATAGTAGCTGCAGTCTAGAAAGATGAGTTTGCTAATTATTCAGTCAGGGACACAGCTTATACTTCAGTAGTCTTAGATCATTTAATGATGATGATTATACTTTATAACTAGAAGAAGCCCCATATCCTGTTCATCGCCCCTTTTTCAGTCATGTGGATTGACTTATACCTGAAGTGGTTAATTCTCACCTTGACATCTCAAAGAACAACTGAATCTCTACCAAGGGTGAATGTGTCCTTCCTCTTAATGTCTAAAAGAAAAGGTTAAAATTCATTGAAGCAAAATGCAACAACCCAAAATGTTGGGGAGGTGGTTTCCACAGTTATTTCATATGACAGTGCTTGGAGTGAAAGTACATGACCATGGTGAAGAAGTAAAAACACTTTACCTTGTTCCTCCTGACTGATGTCCTTATGCGTGTTTTGCACAGTTGAGCGTTTTGTGTCTTGTCATCTGTGTAGGCAACAGCCCTCTTCCCTGGGATAGAGCTAGATGATATTTAGACACGTTAATTTGACTTCTCCATTGCTCACATTGATGTGGATATGATTGTAATGTTCTGTTTTGTGGGCTTCCCAAGAAAACAATAAATCCCTTACTACTTGTTCAAAATGCAGTAGCACAGATCCTAACAAATACAAGAAAGAGAATATCATTCCTGTTTTGAAAAACCTTCACTGGTCACCTGTATTATCTAGGATCAATCTGAAAGTTCTTTTACTTGTTTTTAAAGCTTTAAACGACCTATCACGTCTGTACCTTACTGAATGTCTGTCTTCATATGTTCCTATACGTGACCTGAGATCTGCACATACTGGCCTACTGCAAATACCACATGTGAAATACAGAAAGAGTGGAGAGGCTGCTTTTTGTTTTTATGCTTCTAAATGATGAAACTCACTACCACTTTTTATGAGGCAGTCAAGCTCGGTACATTGTTTTAAAAACATTTGAAAATATATTTTTTTAATTTTGCTTTTAGTTAAAGTGGTTCTTTGTTCTTTCTATTTCGGTTTCTTTTTTTAGTTGTCTTTAATTGTTCTTATTTTATTACGACTTTCCTAATTTTTATGTATTTATTTAATTGACATTTATGTTGCTTTACTGTATTGCTGTGTTTTCCTTTACAACTGAAAGTATATCTCTTAATTTTAATATTTTCTTTTTACGCTTGGTTTGTAAAGCACCAAAGCACGATTTGTATGAAAGGTGCTCTATAAATAAAGTTTATTATTATTATTATTATTATTATACTTTGTTACACTTTTGGTTAGGACAGAGATTCTAGTAGAGGTGGCCTCTTTTACCCCTGTTCCAAAAAATTGGAAAACTACCTTCAGAATACACTGACAATGACCATCTACTGTCTCCTCTGTGTATTGTCATCATGCATATCTTGTGTATTATTTATTGTTGTTGGTTTTGTCATTCTGTAAAGAAGCCACCTTTCAAGGCGCTATATCAAATAATGTTTGTTATTATTATTGACATTTTTCATCGTTAAATCTGGCGAAGAGTCTTAAGAGAATATCAAAGAACACGTTGCTCTTACCTTTCCATTCCAAGAAATGCCCTCAGCTCGGATTGCAGAGATTGACCTCTCTGTCTCAAATTCTGAGAAACATAGACACGATTGAAAAATGAGCATTTCTTAAGATTCACATAACATCACCAGTCAACATTTGCCACTTGACATCAATAGAAACCATAGAGTACATGACATTTCCAATCAGTTTTCTTTCAAGGTACAATACCAATCACCTTGCCAGAAAAGTTATACTGCGGTAGATAAATATTACAAATGTCAGATACACGCAGAGTTGTTTGGATTACTATGAAAAGATTGGCAAAATATATTTCTGTTCATTATATTTCTGGGAATGACAGAGCTAAAGAGAAAAAAATGCTAACCTTTATCTCTGCAGACAGGATCGCAAGGGATTCCATTATACTGGGTTCCTATATAACAAATAATACATTATTCCAAAAACATGATATTTCTCTGTAAATTGGCAGCATGATTGTTTATCATTACAATTTGAGTTAGCTTTAATTTTGTAAACCCCAAGTAAACATAGTTTGTGCCTTTCTCTGAACTTTTTTGCATTTCAATTCAGTTGTTTGTAAGCTTATTTTACAGTTGCTAGGTTCATGAAGTTCCTGAACTGTGCAGTATTTCTTTTGGGTTTGGTGCGAATCATATTCTAACGGTTGGGGGAAAAAAGCACAGGTACCATCCCACCATTAAACCCTGAAACTTACCTTAGCCGATTCTTCAACGAAACCAGACATGTTAACTGAGTGTTACAGTATGTTTCAAAGTGTGTATATTAAACACAACTGAGGTTCTGTTGTCTCCTTGGAGACACTTGGAACTCCTGTGATGCTGGTCCGTGTTCTATGACATCATTAGTTCTAAATGTAAATGCAGGTATTGGCACAACATAGTAAAATGATGTAAAGTTATGGATCCATTTATGATTTTCACTCAGTGCGAAAGAGTTCCTGTCGTGTAGTTAAACTTTGTGTCATGGAGGGTTAACTGGGGTTCTGGCTACTAGTTAGGCTTGGTCATTCAGTCATCTGCTTCATGCAATAGGAAGCTAAGAGATCTGTGTTTTAGTTTTACTGTTTGTTTTTGTTCTATAGATTTACAGTAGTTATTGGTCAGCTCACTTTAAAATTGCTTGAACTGTCCTGAAGTGTATTTCGTTTGGGTTTTGTGCAAATCATATTCTAATAGGTATTTGAAAAAGAGTACAGATGCAGCCATTCAAAATGGGTGGGGTATTTCGCGGCATACCCCGGTGGGCGTGTCGCGGTATCACATAGTATCACGCAGTATCACGCGGTTAATCGCGTCATTTGACGTCATCCCGGAAAGTATCCGGCATCACCTTGTAAAACCGCCAGGGGGAGCTTAACCTCTCATGTACAGCATTTGAGCTTTTAAATTTGAACTGAGTATTACAATATGTTAATCATCAGTCATTAAAATGTTGGTATATTTTGTGAAACCAAGATTACTCAGTTGGACAAAAGTACACAACCTACCTTTATCAGAAATATTTATGCATCAAAGCCTTTACCGAAGATATTACTAATAGTATTAATAATGAATGACTTTGGACAAGCTGTATACTCAAAGTATCATTTCTTTAGCACATTTGTACAAGCATTTGGAATCTGTCCAAGCCCTACTTTGTCAGGCATTTTCTTTTACTTCAAAGGGCATAAAAACTCCCTTGCTTTTAACAGGGCGTTTCATCATTTCTAACTACGAAAATGATTTAAAATGCGACACTTATCATTCATCTAGAGCTCAAAATATCACAAGGATCCTCAAGAGCACAGCAAAGACTGTATTAAAAGATACTTGTATGAGATACATGAGAATCCAGGCTTTTTTATCAACGCTTTCTTTTCCGTATACCAGATATTATGGAACCACTTCAGAAGGGTGTCAGCCAGTCAGATTCCAGGAATCGGTACTTTAAAGGAAAAATACACACCAGTATTCCATTTCTCCCTAAACATTTTAAGCATCGAAGTATTTAACTAACATGTGAAATAGCATGTGAAAAAGTGTTAGTTTTAATCTTTTCTGCTAATATAATATGGAATCGCGTATCTAAAGAAATTAATAATGATATGATTATATTCGTGTACAGCGACAGGGCTGTGTAGGGCTGTTTCGCCTCTCTCTTCATGCGACTTCCCTTGTAGCCCACTGGTCTATGTGCCCGATTACCACACCACGGGTTGTGTGTTCAAATCCAGCTGGTGTTGGACTTTTCTTTTAACAAACATTTCTTCGAAAAAATAGAATAGCAATATTATGGACAATCAATTGACTTTTATATTTCAAAATATCACAAAATGATCGATTCATTTTGTGATAAGTCATTTTTGATAACAATGAATAGTCACCTTCTTCCCTTCTGACAACGGTCCCTGCTTCTGCTTCCTGCTTCTATTGTGTGTGTGGGGGGCGGGGGGGATCCCTTCAGATCTCCCTTCAGATTTAAAAGGTTATTAATCATATCTTCGGTGTCGCATCTTACCAGTGCAGCTGATCTTTTGCTGCCTGGGTGGGTCAGCTATCACAAAGCTTTAGAGAACCTAACATTTCTATTATCAACAAATTGTAAATTTGTAATAGAGTAAATTTTTATAGAGAAATGGAGGCTGGACAGTATGCGTTACAATATAAACATTTATATTGATTAAATCGTGTTTTGATTTAAATCGCAAACGCGTGTTTAATTATATGTGTTTTTTTAATCATAATCAGACTAATGCAACATTAATTCATACAGTATCTTTGTCTTCTAAGTATCTTAATAAACTTTCAGCATAGCTTTCTACCCGTTTAGATTTATTTTTCTTGGGATTTTGGGATCAAACGTGGAAGGATTAGATTGTAATCGTTTTTATTTTTCAAATACGTTTTAGAAAAGTGTAATCTATACCTGCCCAGACTGTACGCCTTCCTAAACCCCGCCCTGACCACTTTCACTCCTGTCCTGCTCTTCCCCGCGCACCCCAGCCGGGCGCTCTTCAGCCTCTGCCCGGGACGAATGTATATTTTGATATTTACACCCGGCGCGGCACCGAGGGAGCGTCTGCATTTATAACTTAGTTTTTAAAATTAGTCAAGCAATATGAAGCATCTCCTTTTACTTTTAAGTCCCTTAAAAACATTAAGCACAGCTTTCTCACCACTTAAGATTACTTTTTGATACCATCCTTACACAAAGCAGAAACGTCCTGTATTTTCCAATGACATACAGTACAAGTGGAAAGATTACAGATTTTAATCGTCTTTAATTGTGTTACGTTATACGTTTTAGGAACGTTTCATCTAAACAAACACCACAAAACTATTCTCGATTGTATTTCTGAATGTTATGTTACACCTACAGTAGTTCACTGCTTTAAATACATCGAATTAAGAAAGTTAGGTGTAGCACTTTAGATCTTTAGATCTGAACCAGGGAAAATCTGATCATGTTTCTCTATAACAATAATAAAAAACTTTATTTTACATATCACCTTTAAAAGTGGCATCTCAAAGCAATACAGTAGATGGAAAAACAGTTAAAAGGGACCAAAGTAAATACCAGACAAACGCAAACGCGTTTTTAATAAAATGCTTTTATTCATTCAGCAGAGAGAGAGGGAGACATCCAGCAGAGAGAGACACACACACCGGTTTCCACTGACAAAAAGTAATTGTTTTTTTTACATTTTTTTTACATGTTTTGTTTGTGGACAGACTGTCCACAAACGTGAGACTGTCTTTCTCAGACTCACATTCCCGAATGTCCCCCGCCCCGGTCAACAATCCTAGGAAGAACACGAAACAGCCTGTTAATAAAATTGTTACAATTTTGTTCGGTCAGTTCTTCCTCCCAGAATTTATAGATCGCATCGATCAGTTCCTGCTTTGTGACGGGCTTAGCAGTTTTCCAAATGTAGTCTTTCAACGAATGCCAAACCATCTCTATCGGATTTAGATCTGGGGATTCGGCTGGAGTTTTCACCCAGTTCACTCCTTCTGCTATAAGCCTCGCCCTTGCTGCTGTGTGTTTCGGATCGTTGTCTTGAAAGAGACAGTGCCTTGATCCAAACTGCTCCCTGATATATGGGGCGGCATGCTGTGTGACCACGACTTCCTCGAAGAATTCACGGTCCATAATTCCTTCGAAAATAAGAAGTGGTCCCGGGCCTCTTCTAGATATACCTCCCCAGACGTGAACCTTCAGTGGATGTTTGGCTTGTCCACATATCTCCCCTTTTTGCAAAATGCCATTGTTGAAAACTGTTCCAGAGCCACTGTTGTTTCATCGGTGAAAAGTACATCCTGAAATGCCTCCCCCTGTTCAATCCATTGGAGCGCTTGTTTGAGTCTTTCCTCTTTGTTTTTTACCCTTATCATGGGGCATGTGTTGGTTTTTCTGTATCTCCATCCAAGCCTCCTGCGCTCTCTTCTTATCGATGTCGGGCTAACGGTCGCACCGAGGTCAGCCCATAGCCGTCTTTGGACTTGCATCGCCGGTAGCTCATCATTTTCATCAGTCAGTTTGTCGATAGCTCGCACAATAGGACTTGAAAAAAAAGAGATCAACAGTTAGTTTTAAAAATAATGTGCGTAGTTGTATTTACATGCAAGAAAGGTATTTTTAGAAATGTATTTACCTTTGAATCGTCCTCGGTTTAGATTCTCTTTGCCTCCTCTCCCCTTTATAATGCCGTCTCACTGTGCTTTCAGAAACGAAGATGTCCATGGAAGCCAACTGCTGTCCAATGTCTCGTGTTGACTTCCCGTTTCTTTTCATCTTCATTATTTGGTGTGAGAGAGTCTTCGTGATTTTGGCCATTCTCCGTCTCCTTACCAAAGCGATACAGTGGTGCAGCTTGAATTCTGTACCTATATACTGTATGGTATGGTACAGATAAAACTTACACCATACCGATGAGCTAATACCAGGGAAAGACACTCCTATTTTATTTAAAACACAATACGCCAGGAAATGTGTCTGATGCATTAGCAAGTTAAAACAATTGGGTCGAAAACCTGGGAGTAACACCATTTCCTTTTTCTGATCACTCGCTTTCTGGATACACGTCTCACCTGTCCTGTTCTTTGTTTTCCTGGTTTGCTGATTATGCCTGCTGCGGTCCACTCCTACCCTCACACCTAAAGAAGACTATTTTAAATTTCTTGGCGCAGTTCATTGTGCAATTAACCCTTGTATGTGCTGTGCGCGCTCAAAATGCAATTTAAAAAAAGTCAAGAGGAGACACCCAAATCAATAATGTAACATGCCACTGTTTGTGCATGAACAGGGTTATACTGCTATTCCCTTTGATACCCGATTAAAAAAAAAAAAAAAATGTTTTGAATCCCCGGCGGAACCGGGCATCCATATGAATCAAGTAACAGGTTTATTCCATGCTGAAAAAAAGAAGAAAGAAAACACATTCCATAAGAATTGACTGAGCTCCGCTCTGTACCACGCAATGATCCCCCCAGAGTCTCAGCCCCGGGTTATTTGGGTTTTTTGACAGAGGGTAAAAAACTCTCTCTCTCGCTTGACCTCCCCCCCCCTGTGTATTGTCTGTTTTTTTGTGCTGTCCTTTGCCAAATAAGGCTCGCCAGCTAATGTGAATCGAAACCTGTCTTTCTAGCTTTTAAAGTCGTGCGATGTGTAAGCCACAATTCAAATAGAGAAAAAAGAGCTGACTGACAAGATTTAAGATGTGGCTGTCAATGTTGGATTAAAAAAAACACATTGCCCGACGTTTGTTGCATTGCTTGAAAAATAACTTTATTTCGATATTAACTTTATATCTCTGCTGAATGAATAAAAGCATTTTATTAAAAACGCGTTTGCGTTTGTCTGGTATTTACTTTGGTCCCTTTTAACTGTTTTTCCACTTACTGTATTGCTTTGAGATGCCACTTTTAAAGGTGATATGTAAAATAATGTTTTTTATTATTGTTATAGAGAAACATGATCAGATTTTCCCTGGTTCAGAAAAAAAGATCTAAAGTGCTACACCTAACTTTCTTAATTCGATGTATTTAAAGCAGTGAACTACTGTAGGTGTAACATACAATATAATTATATCTTATTAATTTCTTTAGATCCGCGATTCTTTTAATACAGTCTTTGCTGTGCTCTTGAGGGTCCTTGTGATATTTCGAGCTCTGGTTGAATGATAAGTTTCGCAGTTTAAAGTGTCGCAGTTTCAAAGTCAAAAACCGCACTCAAAATGCAATTTAGAGCTTTCTGGCAAGAGGAGACACCCAAATTAATAATGTAACATGCCACTGTTTGTGCATGAACAAAGTTATACTGAGATTTCCTTAGATACGCGATTAAAAAAAAAATTAAAAAAATTTTGAATCCCCGGCGGAACACATTCCATAAGAATCAGCGCTTTTACAGTATATATCGCCTTTAAAGGTGGCTTCTCAAAACGCTTTACAGGATAAAAACAACAAGAACAGCAACAACAACAATATTGTATTTCATTGCACTTTGAAAACCAAGTAATAACTTAACTATATGTGCAAACGTTTCATATGTTGCTGTTGTGAATGCCTGTGGAGTGTATCTTATTTGCCTTACGTCCTGGTTATCTCGCTCACCCTCCCCCCCTCTCTCCCTCAGTTCAATTCAATTCAAGGTGTTTTATTAGCATGACAGATGGGTACAATCAGTGTTGGGTATTTAATTTGCTTTGAGATTCCACTTTTAAAGGTGATATATAAAATTTTAACTAAAATAAATTGATATCTTTGTCTTCTAAGTATCTTAATAAACTTTCAGCATAGCTTTCTCCCCGTTTAGATTTATTTTTCTTAACTAGTATACTATAGATCTTTTTTTCTGAACCGGGGAAAATCTGATCATGTTTCTCTATAACAATAATAAAAAAACATTATTTTACATATCACCTTTATGTGATATCACCTTAAGGATGCGGAAAGAAATTTAAAATAGTCTTCTTTAGGTGTGAGGGTAGGAGTGGATCGCAGCAGGCATAATCGGCAAATTAGGAAAACAAAGAACAGGACAGGCGAGACGTTTATCCAGAGAGCGAGTGATCAGAAAAAGGAACAGCTGTTACACCCAGGTTTTACGTTCTCTGTCTGTTGAATGAATAAAAGCATGTTATTAAAAACGCGTTTGCGTTTGTCTGGGTATTTACTTTGTAATCTGTGGTTTACATCCACTGTATTGCTTTGAGATGCTTCTTTTAAAGGTGATATGTAAAATAAAGTTTTTTATTATTGTTATAGAGAAACATGATCAGATTTTCCCTGGTTCAGAAAAAAGACGATTAAAATCTGTAATCTTTCCACTTGTATGTCATCGGAAAATACAATCAGTTTCTGCTTTGTGTAAGGATGGTGTCAAAAAGTAATCTAAGTGGTGAGAAAGCTGTGCTCCTCAAAGCGCTTTACAGGATAAAAACAATAACAACAACAGTGGCTGGGCAAACAATTTTTTTTTATAGAAATACAAAATGAGATACTGTATAATGATGTGCATGAACAAAGTTATACTGCTATTTTCCTTAGATATGCGATTAAAAAAAATAAATTTTTTGAATCCCCGGCGGAACACATTCCATAGGAATCAGCGCTTTTATATATCGCCTTTAAACACATATATTTAAACACGCGTTTATGATTTAAATCAAAACGCGATTCAAATCAATATAAATGTTTATTTTGTAATGCATAGGTGACTATTCATTGTTATTAAAAAGACTTAAATTCGATCATGTTGTGATATTTAGAAATATAAATTTGTTTGGTGCGAATGAGGTTTTATTTAATCTCTGACCAAGGGAAACGTTTCATTTTTTCAAAGAAATGTTTGTTAAAAAAAGAAGTCATAGTTCCGGTGGGATGCAATCACAGACTGTGTGACATGGGAGTCAGGAACCTAACCCACAGCGCCACCGGTGCAGTCACATGCAGAGTGCTGAAAAAGCACTACAGAAACATTATACACAGAAGCATAAATTACCTTACACTCAATTTAAACACAAGCTGTCTTTAGCCCTCTAAGCTGGTTCATACACAAATGTAGAGAACCAGGCTCAGAACAAACAGGTTCATTAGCGAATACATATGCAGGACAACTGGAGAAGACGTTTTACAGTGGATGGATTTTTAGAAACATCCCATCAGTGACATCACTGAAGTCAACTCCTAGGTAACTGTCATGTGGATAGTTTCACAAGAATCAGACAAAGGTTTAAGCATCGCTTGTTCTAGATAAAACTGCAAAAAAAAAACAACAACCCATAATGTACTTCTTTCCGGCTCTGTTTGCCCAAATCATATATTCACAACGTGAAATTAGAAAATAATATTACGTAACCAAAATCCGCAATATGGAAACAGAACCTGTGTAATTGTTGACAGATGATGTACTCGTAACATTTTTACAAGACGAACTACAACATTTAAAAAATGACTTGTATGTACTTCATATCTCTAATCAATCCACGGCGATATAGTTAAAGCAGAGTCCCCTTACTGCATTAAAACAAAACAAAAACTAAAACGCCCTGGGCATACCGTTTCGCGCTTCTTATCAGTTGCTCAAAAGTAATTTGACCGTATGAAGTGCATAATATACACCTAGAAACATATACATGAGCAGTATTTACTGTACGTAGTATCGGTGTCAAGACATACCTCTCAAATACTGTAAATCAAGTTAAAAATATCTCAAGACCAATTCTGGTCATAATGAAACCATGTTTCGTGTATGTTTTCTTTAAAGTACCGAGACCAGCCATATACAGTATGTTTATGTTCCAAAATTAATATCGTTTATGGCCTTCACACGCGTTACAGTATGCTCCTATTCTTTTTATGCTCAGCTACTAAGATTTCCCTTCAGTGGTAAAATTCCATATAAATATTCAATACTACAACGGGCACAGTAAAGACGTTTACTGTAAATCTTTCTACGACACACCAACGGACCACGAGTGCCCCTGTCAGTCAACCAATCACGTACCGCAGTACTGCGCGTCATCGTGCGTCACAATGCGCGACACCGTAGCCAATTACCTCCGGTACGTGTCTGTACCGCTCACTTTGAATGGCTGCATCTGTATCTACCGCAGTATAACTTTTCTGGCAAGGTGATTGGTATTGTACCTTGAAAGAAAACAGATTGGAAATGTCATGTACTCTATGGTTTCTATTGATGGCAAGTGGCAAATGTTGACTGGTGATGTTATGTGAATCTTAAAAAATGCACATTTTTCAATCGTGTCTATGTTTCTCAGAATTTGAGACAGAGAGGTCAATCTCTGCAATCCGAGCTGAGAGCATTTCTTGGAATGGAAAGGTATGAGCAACGGGTTCTTTGATATTCTCTTAAGACTCTTCGCCAGATTTAACGATGAAAAATGTCAATAATAATAACAAACATTATTTGATATAGCGCCTTGAAAGGTGGCTTCTTTACAGAATGACAAAACCAACAACAATAAATAATACACAAGATATGCATGATGACAATACACAGAAGGAGGCAGTAGATGGTCATTGTCAGTGTATTCTGAAGGTAGTTTTCCAATTTCTTGGAACAGGGGTAAAAGAGGCCACCTCTACTAGAATCTTTGTCCTAACCAAAAGTGTAACAAAGTATAATAATAATAATAAAAATAATAATAATAATAAAAATAAACTTTATTTATAGAGCACCTTTCATACAAATTGTGCTTTGGTGCTTTATAAACCAAGCGTAAAAAGAAAATATTAAAATTAAGAGATATACTTTCAGTTGTAAAGGAAAACACAGCAATACAGTAAAGCAACATAAATGTCAATTAAATAAATACATAAAAATTAGGAAAGTCGTAATAAAATAAGAACAATTAAAGAGAACTAAAAAAAGAAACAGAAATAGAACGAACAAAGAAACACTTTAACTAAAAGCAAAATTAAAAAAATATATTTTCAAATGTTTTTTAAAACAATGTACCGAGCTTGACTGCCTCATAAAAAGTGGTAGTGAGTTTCATCATTTAGAAGCATAAAAACAAAAAGCAGCCTCTCCACTCTTTCTGTATTTCACATGTGGTATTTGCAGTAGGCCAGTATGTGCAGATCTTAGGTCACGTATACGAACATATGAAGACAGACATTCAGTACGGTACAGACGTGCTAGGTCGTTTAAAGCTTTAAAAACAAGTAAGCGAACTTTCAGATTGATCCTAGATAATACAGGTGACCAGTGAAGGTTTTTCAAAACAGGAATGATATTCTCTTTCTTGTATTTGTTAGGATCTGTGCTACTGCATTTTGAACAAGTAGTAAGGGATTTATTGTTTTCTTGGGAAGCCCACAAAACAGAGCATTACAATCATATCCACATCAATGTGAGCAATGGAGAAGTCACATGAACGTGTCTAAATATCATCTAGTTCTATCCCAGGGAAGAGGGCTGTTGCCTACACAGATGACAAGACACAAAACGCTCAACTGTGCAAAACACGCATAAGGACATCAGTCAGGAGGAACAAGGTAAAGTGTTTTTACTTCTTCACCATGGTCATGTACTTTCACTCCAAGCACTGTCATATGAAATAACTGTGGAAACCACCTCCCCAACATTTTGGGTTGTTGCATTTTGCTTCAATGAATTTTAACCTTTTCTTTTAGACATTAAGAGGAAGGACACATTCACCCTTGGTAGAGATTCAGTTGTTCTTTGAGATGTCAAGGTGAGAATTAACCACTTCAGGTATAAGTCAATCCACATGACTGAAAAAGGGGCGATGAACAGGATATGGGGCTTCTTCTAGTTATAAAGTATAATCATCATCATTAAATGATCTAAGACTATTGAAGTATAAGCTGTGTCCCTGACTGAATAATTAGCAAACTCATCTTTGTAGAGTGCAGCTACTATATATTCAGTGGCATTTCCTTAAAACAACTGTATTCCCACATTCTGAATATGGAGTGTGATAATGTAGAGAATGTTGGACTTGTAATAACTAATTGAATAATAATAATAATAATCAATGAAAGTGCTTAAAAGTATCAACAAATGCCTTCAAAGTACTTGACGTGTACTTTGCTTTCGAAAGTGAAATATAATTCATGCTTACGTAAGATTTCTCTTGACTTCTCAGGAGTCTACTAACTCCAAGGACAAGTAACATCACAAACCATTATTTAAGTGCTGATGTTGGAGCTGCAATACTACTACCAAGACAAAAAATGATACAGGTAACACTGCTTTCAGATTTCTAAGAATTGCTAAAATAGTATGTTTACAGAGCATTCAGTCTCATAAAGAAAATAAGTTGAGAATATGACAAGTTCCTACCATCTCAAACACTGTCAATCTAGAATAAAAAGGAAGTACTTAATTCCTACTGTAATCAAACTCAAACCAGAACATATCAGTGCATGACAATGAAATGTAGTCACAGTATTTCCTCTACCCATTCAAGTCCCAAAAAGGACCGAGGAACTTACCGGAGGCGATCCCTGGATTTCAAACAGAGCACAATGTAGCCAATGTAGGGGAGAAGATCACAGAGAGCTCTTCTCAGATTGCTCAGAGTCAGCCCCAGGACCCTGTCCTGACTGAAGGAGACAAAGTGGTCAAACAGGTAGGTAGAAATGAGCAAGGAACAGAGAGTATGGTTATTCTTGCATTGTTTTGTTCGTCTATCAAAGAAAAGAGTGCTTCTGAGTTTTGTCAATGTTCATCTTTATTTTAGGAGAAGAAGAAACGGTGGTATCACACTTTGCTCAAGTGTATGATACCATGTGTGTACAGCAGACATCACCAAAGGAACAGGAGACACCTGAGTAGAGAACAAGAATATGAAAAGACTGATGGAAGAAAAGCACCAGGAGAAATCCATTGAATATGCACAATCTCGTACAGTATTTCAATGAAAAGTTTCACTGTTGTTTTTAGTGTGGTCGTATTGCATACATTTAAAACAATGTGTCTTGTTTAATGAACTATTTCATTTCCTTTAGTAAAAAGTGTTGTTTACTGTAGTCCTAGCATGAATGCAATTGTTAGAAAAAACTTGAATGTAAAACTGAATGTTTCATACAATATGGGTTTTTGTTAACCCACACACCTAAGTGAAGTGTATGATTACGTTTACAAGACATAACACATAGTTCAGTTGAGTGTGAAAGGGAACAACAGAGAAAGTCACAAACAAAACATTTTTGAAGGACTTTAGAAACTAAAAAAAATAAAGAATTTTTCAACAAGATGTCTTTCTATAGCGAGTTTCATTTGAGATAGTCTTTTCTTAGAAGTGCAAGAGTGGTATTCCCTACAACTTATTGCCCAATTTTATCATTCTCAGAAATTAGGAGACGGAAACCACACCTACTGCAATATTAGACCTTGTAACAAGGGAACTAGGTTTCAGTGGCTTAAAAGGTGCATAAAGAGGCTCATGTATAATGACCTCCAGTGTCCCACAGGTTTCCCAAATCATTTCTTCAAGTATTGAAAAAGAGGAAATAAAGTGTCTACAGAAAGCGTATACCCCCTTGAACTTTGTTCAGTTTGTTGCGCCAGTGCCTGAGTTTCATGCACTTAAATGAGGACTTCTTTCTCACACCACATATTTTATACCACTTTTAATGGGAAGAAATGAAACCTTAGAATTGTATACATTTTCACCCACGTGTTCATATTTGGTAGAAACCCTTTTCACAGCAATTTCAGCTGTGAGTCTGTTGGTATAGGGCTCCACCACCTCTGCACCCCCAAGATTTGACAATATTTGAGAATTTGAGAAGTCTGTCTGGTTTAGCTGAAGAATCAGCTAAGGTAAGTTTCAGCATTTCATTTGGCTGTGTATACCTTTTACTTTTTAACTTTTTTTTTGAATATACTAAACTTAATTGTTATTATTACGACCCCAAGTGTCTAGGGGTAAAGGGGTGTAACATTTAGGATAATTCTTTTGGAAGCAGGGGTGTTTAGGTGAGGGACTAGGAAGCGTGATAAGAAGGGTAAGGAACTAGAGTGGTGCCAAAGGAAAGAAAATAACAAACAAAATGGAGCTGGCTAGGACAGTGAGGGAAAGCTAATCTGACTACAAAAGAAAACCCGAAACACACGGTCTTCGGCGTCTTCAACACTCTAGCTAACCTGCACTGACTACCCAAAACCATACAAGACAAATGGCACTCACCCGTACTAGTCTAGTGTACTAATACAAAATCAACTAAGTGTGTAAGTGTACCCAACAACCTAAACTAACCTTATATACAAAAGTTCACACAAAAATACAAGTGAACCAGGAAGACAAATAAGGGAAAACAAGAGTAATAAACAGGAGCAGGGTACAAAAGAACACAAAAGTTGAACATGTAACACTGGGGCAAGGTAATGACAAAACAAGGATGAACACACAACCAAACGAAAGTACAAAGAAACTAACGTAAAACCAACAAAACAACAAAGCCGAAGCTATACGAAAATACACACACACAAAGCAAAACAAACCAACAAACGAAGCCGAAGCAATAACCAGAAGCGAAGCGAAGCGAAGCGAAAACCAAAACCGAACGGGACCGAAGTCAAACGAAAGGCCTCTTCTTGCTGAAAACCTCCATGTTATATGCTGAATAAGATGTGTTCTGATTGGCTGAGAGCTAATTGATGATGACGTCATACTGAAAGTGTGGTGTAATGGTGGGCCAATGGGGAAGGGAGAACAATCAAGGGTCAACAGTGTGGACATAACAGAAAAAACACACACAGAACACACACTGGGACGTAACACCCCCACCCATAAAAACAAACATCTAATGTTAAGACAAAGCGAAAAAAAGAAATCAAATCTTCGTTAGATTCTAGAAAGGGCGTCAGCTAACACATTTTCTGCCCCTCTCTTGTGGAGAATTTCCAGATTATAGTTCTGGATAATCAATGACCAGCGTATCAGTCGCTGATTTTGATTATACATACGATGCAGAAACACCAAAGGGTTATGGTCAGTGTAAACACTTACAGGTAGGTGGCTAGAACCTACATAAACTTCAAAATATTGTAAAGCGAGTAGAAACGCCAAAGCTTCTTTCTCAATTGTCGAGTAATTTAACTGATGTTTATTAAACTTTTTTGAAAAGTAACACACTGGATGGTCCAATCCATTCTTATCCTCTTGTAACAATACTGCTCCTGCTCCCACAGCGCTTGCATCAACCTCCAATTTAAATGGCAAAGAGAAGTCAGGGGCAGCAAGTACAGGAGTACTACACAAAAGAGCTTTCACATTCTCAAATGCATGCTGACATTCTTCGGACCAGGTGAATGTTTTGTTCGGGCTAAGTAAACTCGTCAGTGGGTTCACTACAATTGAAAAGTTTTTACAAAAACTTCTATAATATCCAGCCATGCCTAAAAATCTACGAAGTTCTTTCCTTGTGGTAGGAACTGGGAACTCATTTATGGCGGATATCTTAGCTTCTATGGGTCGAACTTGAACTTGTCCGACCTCTTTTCCTAAGTAAGTCACAGTGGCTTTTCCGAAATCACATTTTGCAAGGTTGAGCGTTAGATTTGCCTTCTCTAGACGCTCAAACACCATTTTTAACAAGGCCACATGGCCCTTCCAGTCCATCGAATAAATAACTAAGTCATCAAGGTAAGCATTACAATTAGGTACTTCTGCTAAAACTATATTGACTAGCCTCTGGAAAGTGGCAGGTGCATTACGTAGTCCAAATGCCATGACCGTATATTGCAAGAATTTATCAGGAGTTACAAATGCTGAAATTTCAGAAGCCCGAGGAGTTAAAGGAACCTGCCAGTACCCTTTTAATAAATCTAGTTTAGTCACAAAACGAGCAGAACCTAAATTGTCTATATAATCATCCATTCTTGGCAAAGGAAACGAGTCAGGAACAGTGACTGCATTCAATCAAAGGTCAACAGTGTGGACATAACAGAAAAAACACACACAGAACACACACTGGGACGTAACAGTGATCATATACTCTTTTTCAAATACCTATTAGAATATGATTTGCACAAAACCCAAAAGAAATACAGTTCAGGAATTTCATGAATCTAGTTAAAGCAATTTTAAAGTGAGCTGACCAATAACTCCTGTAAATCTATAGAACAAAAACAAAGAGTAAAACTAAAACACAGATCTCTTAGCTTCCTATTGCATGAAGCAGATGACTGAATGACCAAGCCTAACTAGTAGCCAGAACCCCAGTTAACCCTCCGTAACACAAAGTTTAACTACACGACAGGAACTCTTTCGCACTGAGTGAAAATCATAAATGGATCCATAACTTTACATCATTTTACTATGTTGTGCCAATACCTGCATTTACATTTAGAACTAATGATGTCATAGAACACGGACCAGCATCACAGGAGTTCCAAGTGTCTCCAAGGAGACAACAGAACCTCAGTTGTGTTTAATATACACACTTTGAAACATACTGTAACACTCAGTTAACATGTCTGGTTTCGTTGAAGAATCAGCTAAGGTAAGTTTCAGGGTTTAATGGTGGGATGGTACCTGTGCTTTTTTCCCCCAACCGTTAGAATATGATTCGCACCAAACCCAAAAGAAATACTGCACAGTTCAGGAACTTCATGAACCTAGCAACTGTAAAATAAGCTTACAAACAACTGAATTGAAATGCAAAAAAGTTCAGAGAAAGGCACAAACTATGTTTACTTGGGGTTTACAAAATTAAAGCTAACTCAAATTGTAATGATAAACAATCATGCTGCCAATTTACAGAGAAATATCATGTTTTTGGAATAATGTATTATTTGTTATATAGGAACCCAGTATAATGGAATCCCTTGCGATCCTGTCTGCAGAGATAAAGGTTAGCATTTTTTTCTCTTTAGCTCTGTCATTCCCAGAAATATAATGAACAGAAATATATTTTGCCAATCTTTTCATAGTAATCCAAACAACTCTGCGTGTATCTGACATTTGTAATATTTATCTACCGCAGTATAACTTTTCTGGCAGGGTGATTGGTATTGTACCTTGAAAGAAAACTGATTGGAAATGTCATGTACTCTATGGTTTCTATTGATGTCAAGTGGCAAATGTTGACTGGTGATGTTATGTGAATCTTAAGAAATGCTCATTTTTAAATCGTGTCCGTTTCTCAGAATTTGAGACAGAGAGGCCAATCTCTGCAATCCGAGCTGAGGGCATTTCTTGGAATGGAAAGGTAAGAGCAACGTGTTCTTTGATATTCTCTTAAGACTCTTCGCCAGATTTAACGATGAAGTGATATTGTATTAAGAGGCCTTTGGTGTAGGCTAAGAAGCCATAGGTTTGAAAATATTACTGCAGCCTGACTGCTTCAATTTCAGCTATGTAGTAGAGAACATTCCAAACAGAAGCCGGCCTACCTTCTTTTCTTTGTACCTGATAAAGATGAGGATGGCTTTAAAGATACAGCTAAACTTTTGCAGAACCATTCAAGGACATTGTTACTGTTTGTTGTAGAAGCCAAAACTATGAGAATCTCAAAATCTCAAAATCTCATGGCGTCAGAATGTACAACTTTAAAAAAAAGTAAATAATAATAATAAACATTAATTTATATAGCGCCTTGAAAGGTGGCTTCTTTACAGAATGACAAAACCAACAACAATAAATAATACACAAGATATGCATGATGACAATACACAGTTACAGTAGAGGAGACAGTAGATGGTGGTACTAAATCAAGTGGGAGCAGAAGGATAAAGAACAGGGGTGAGTTTCCCGAAAACGATTAATCTTAGAGACTAACGAGCAAATTTACGATGTACGTATGTAACGTACTAGCTACTTTTTTGTGCGTTTCCCCAAACCCCTCTTAATCGGTCATTTCACGAGCAAGTATAAAGTACTTCTTTGTTAACCCCGCCCCTGAAGTCGCTCAGCAAAAAGCATCACAAGTCGATTGAAAAACAATCGATTGACAATTCTTTCATTATATGGTGTCGGTTTTGGTACTTCAGTGGGATGAAATAAAGTTGTGAAAAGGAATATGAAGTCAACTTGACATCCATTTAAGCGAAAGCATATAGATAGGCACAAAATGGAACCCTTATTGTTTCTAAGAGAAAAGAAATGACTGACTGAAGTGGGCAGTGTATGCGTCCCGCATGACGTCTTTGATTTAAAGCAATATTTTTTGGCGCGCTGCCATTGTTAAGAATCACAGTGTTTCAATCACTACTAAGCTTGGCATGTGTCACTCAACAAATTCAGGACCTATAATCAAATTTCAAAACAAGTAGGTCTAAGCTTTACCGTCAACAATCACGACAGAACATAAAACGGTATTGGAACTTTAAATATTGTATCGACCGCGGGTTTCGGTACGGAATGGAGCAGGCGTGGGACTCAGGGAATGGGGCTGAACAACACATTTATTAACTCGAATCGGGAAAGGTACACACACAGGGACAGGGGTTCCAGCGCTGCACCTACACTAACACACACACACACACACACACACACACACACACACACACACACACACACACACACACACACACACGAAGGGAAGAGACTGTATCCCAGCCTCCCTCCGGCTATACAGTCCGGTAGTCCCCAGGTGCTGTTCTCAGCCCGCCTTGCGTGCGCATGGCTAAAGCGCCCTGCATGGCGCTACATTAGAAATACATGTCAGGCCCAATGATTTCACTTCAATAATGCATTGCTGCATTTCATCCTGAAAATAATATCATCTAGTCAAGTATAAAACTTAGCCTTTCTTTTCAATTAAGTGTATTCTAACGGATTGGGGTTCTCTGGGAATGTGCCCTGGCAGCTCCCAAACAAATACAAGTAGAGGAGAAATTACAGATAAAAGAAAGAAAACATAAAAAGAACAAAAAACAATTAACTGCCAGCGGTAATGAGGTAAATATTTATGTAACCAAGTTATATTTTTACATATATCAATGTTTTCCTTGCTTTGGCATTTTTCACGTTCTTTATGGAATTTAATACAATCTAAACCCCACCTCAAAAGTACTAAAAGAGGGAGTATTATTAAACATTTGACTTAGGAATATGAAATATACCGAAGACGACTAATAAATTCATCACTGTATAAATAAATGTTCTTTTTTCGAATTTCCTCTTACATAGTACAACAAAATATCAAAATCCTTCATATAAACTCGGAGTATCCTCTATTTCCAGAGGACTCCCATGCCGTGCAGTGACTGTGCTCTGTCTGGCGATCTCTGGCGCTCAGGGTGGGCAGGAGGCGGCCAGTTTAAGAAGCACTTAGTGATGAACGAGCGGGTCGGGGAGCACGTAGATGACGAAGGATTTAACGTGCTACTTCAGTTCCGATGGGTTTTGGGAAAGACTCGTCAATTAACGATCGATCTCAAGAGCGAGTTTACGGTGTTCTTAGCGCTACGATGCTTTCGGGAAACTAATAATATCTAGAAGGATATACCATATATAAAAATATTGTAGCGTTTGTAAGTTCTTTTCAGAACAAGGACGAGTGGAGACGCAATTAACAAACAAGCATTAGCTTTATTCGTTTTCCCACCACACAAAACCAAACACAGGATCTACGCACACATGAGGAGACTGACGGAACACGTACACATATTTAGGGTGGTAATTACCTAACAACACACTACACTTTTACAGGACTACACAGGGCACTAGAATTACTAGGACATTATTTACACAGGTAGGGTCAGCCGCTGGTCATCGTGCTGACCCTCAGACTCTCCCCGGCTACCACTCCCAGCATGCCCAGTGGTACTACAAGCGCCTAGGGGCGCTTACTCCTCACCACCAGGCGAGGGCGTTACACTGCCCCCACCTGAAGCGTCTGGCGTCTCGCCGACGTCGAACACCCCCCTCAGGCTGTACTCGTATTCGGCCAACTGCTGCGGAACCCTGCGTGAGCGGCCGCTGTGCCGCGGAGACGGCTGGCGACCCACGGACGCCCCACTATCGGCCGGCTCCAGCCCCGGCTGCTCCTCTAGAGCCTCCCCACATGGCTCCTCCTCCCGGGCCCGGTAGGGGGCCAGGCGGTCTCGGTGCAGGACCACCACTCTCCCCCGTGTTCGCAACCGGACACGGTAGCAGACCTCGCCCACCACCCCGAGTACCTCAGCGGGCCCCTCCCACGACGGCGCCAGCTTAGGGCTGAGGCCTTTGCGGCGGCGCGGGTTGTACACCCAAACCGAGTCCCCGGGCTGGAAGGCAGGCCCCCTGCAGCGCAGGTCGTAGTACCGCTTCTGCCAGACCCCTGCTTGTATCAGGTGGGTCCGTGCAAAGCTGTGCACCCGCTGCATCCGCTGCCGCAGGTCCCACTCGTAGTCCGGTCCAGCCGGCGGTGCCGACCCGTCTCCGGGCGGCGGGCCGAAGACCAGGTCCACCGCTGTTCGCATTTCCCGGCCCAGCATGAGCGAGGCCGGGGTGCACCCGGTGGATTCCTGGACCGCGGTCCTGTACGCCCAGAGTGCAAGGGGGAGGTGGCGGTCCCAGTCCCGTTGGTGCCGGGACACCAGGGTGGCCAGCTGGGTGGCGAGCGTCCGATTAAACCGCTCCACCAACCCGTCGCTCTGGGGATGCAGCGGTGTGGTCCGCGTCTTAGTGATCCCCAGGCGCTGGCACACTCTGGCGAAGACCTGGGACTCGAAGTTACGCCCCTGGTCACTGTGTAACTCCTCCGGCACCCCCAGCCTGGCAAACATCCCCTCCAGCAGTGCATCGGCCACCGTGGGGAGGGCGTAGGCCTCCGGCCACTTCGTAAAATAATCCATGGCCACCAAGACGTAGCGGTTCCCGGCCTCGGTGCGCGGAAACGGGCCCAAAACGTCCACCCCCACCTGCTCCATAGGAGCCCCCACCTGGTGTTGTTGGAGGGGGGCCCGGGAGCGCTCGGGGGGACCCTTCTGCGCCACGCACACCGCACACGTTCGGCAGTACCGCTCCACGTCCCGGTGGCAAAGACCCCAATAAAAATGGCCTCGGAGACGCTGCAGGGTTTTTTTACCGCCGAAGTGCCCCACGCCCGGCTGGCCGTGCACCGCTCGGAGCACCGCCCCGCGGAGCGACCGAGGCACCACCAGCTGCCACCGTACCTCGCCACTGGAGGGTACCCGCCACCCCCGGCGCAGCACCCCGTCCTTTACCTCCAAGGCCTCCCACAGGGCGCAGAGGGCCTTGACGGACTTTGGGTGCGGGGCGAGCTCCTCTCGCGTAGGCCGCACTCTTGCTGCCCTCCAGCGGAGCACCGGCCCCACGTCAGGATCAGCTGCCTGACGCTGCGCCAGGTCTGGCAGGCTCACCCCCAGCGGCCCCTCCCGGGCCGTGGCCGCGGTGCTCACCCCCGCCACGGTGCGGACAGCCTCCTCACGCAGCTCCCGCCGGGCGCAGTGGTGGCAGTCCGCGGCCTAGCAGGGGCGCCGCGAGAGAGCATCAGCATTGAGATGGCGAGACCCCGCACGGTGCACGACAGTGAAGTCGTACTCCTGCAGGATCTCTATCCATCGCGCCATCTGCCCCTCCGGCTCCTTAAAGTGGAGCAGCCAGGTGAGGGACGCATGGTCGGTCCTCAGCCGGAACCGGGTCCTGAACAGGTACGGCCTGAAGTGGTGGACCGCCGCCATCACCGCCAGCAGCTCGCGACGGGTCACGCAGTAGTTCCGCTCAGGCCTAGTCAAAGCCCGACTATAGTATGCCACTACGCGCTCCCCATCCGGCCCCTCCTGCGCCAACACCGCGCCCACCCCCGAGTCACTCGCGTCGGTATCAAGAACATACGGCAACCGCGGGTCGGGGTAGGCCAGCACGGGGGCCCCCACCAGAGCTTCACGCAACCGGCTGAAGGCAGTCTCACAGCCAGAGTCCCAGTCAAAACGGCGGCCCTTGTCGGTGAGGCGGTGCAGCGGGGCAGCGATGCTGGCAAAGTCCCGGACGAACCTCCGGTCGTACGAGGCCAACCCCAGAAAGCTGCGCAGCTCCGCGACGGTGCGTGGAGTCGGCCAGCCCCTCACTGCGGCGACCTTACCTGGGTCCGTAGCCACCCCTCGCGGTCCAACAACATGTCCCAGGAAGGTCACCTCCCGCCACAGGAGCTCGCACTTGCGGGGGTTGAGCCTCAGGCCAGCACGGCGGATGCAGGCCAGCACCGCCTGGAGGTTTGTCAAGGCCTGGTCAAAGCCCTGGGCATGAACCAGCAGATCGTCCAGGTACAGCACACACTGGTTCCGCGGGACAGATGCCAGCACCCTCTCCATCAGCCTCTCGAACGTCGCCGGGGCATTGCACAGGCCAAAAAGCATGACAGTAAACTGCCAGAGGCCCTGGCCGATAGAAAAGGCCGTCTTCGGGCGAGCATCGGGAGCAAGCGGTACCTGCCAGTAGCCGCAGCGGAGGTCCAGGGAGCTGAACCAGGTCGACCCGTTGATGTAGTCTAGGGCGTAATCTATCCTCGGCAGGGTGTAGGAATCTTTCCGGGTGACCTCGTTCAGCTTGCGGTAGTTGACACAGAACCTCCACGAGCCGTCTTTTTTTTTTGACCAGTACAGCTGGCGCCGACCACGGGCTCGCGGAGGGCTCAATCACCCCCGCTGCGGCCATCTCCCGGATCTTTTCCTCGGCGGCGGTCCGCTTGGCATGAATCATGCGTCCCGGTGGGATGCGGATGGGCCAAGTGTCGCCGGTGTTGATCTCATGTTGGACCAGGGCAGTGCGGGTGCAGTCCTCATCTCTCGCCGTAAAGAGATCCTCGTTCTGGGCGAGTAGCTCCTGGAGCCGCTGCCGCTGGTCCTGATCGAGGCCCTCGCAGCTCCGCTGGTAGAGATCCTCAACGGCGCGCCTCGCTTCCACGCAACGCTCGGCCCCCGCCGCCGCCGCCTTGTCTGGCCCCCCGGCTGACTCGGGAGCAGGATCCGGCACGCTCGCTCCCCGGCTCACAGGCCTGGTCTGCCCCGGCAACTGCCGCCGCCGCCACTGCCTCTTTTTCTCCCGGCTCCGGCAAGCCCGCGTCCCTCGGCCTCCGCCGGGCCTGCCCTCCACCAGTTGAAGTCGCTCCCCCTGCCACACCAACTCCTGCCGGCTCAAGTCCAAACTGGCCTCCACTCGCTGCAGTACGTCCAGCCCCAGAATACAGTCCTCCTGGATGGGTGCGAGGTAGCAGGGGTGGCGCACCGTCGCTGCACCTAGACGGAAGGCAAGCACCTGTTTCCCCCGGACTGCAGCGAGCTGTCCCGTCACGGTCCTTAGCCGCAGGCTGGAGGCCTCCCATCCTGGGGGGTTGGTGCCCTCGGTGTCGGGGAGGACGCCCGGCCGGAGTAGGGTTACCGATGAACCGGTGTCGAGTAGGGCCAGGCAGGGTTGGTCCTCGATTTTGCAGTGGAGGTACAGGCCCCGGCTACAGCCGACTCGCCCCACGGTGGCGTGAGGGGCGCCGGTCTTAACAGCGCTCTCCGGAGCGGGGGTTGAGGTGTTCGAGGGGCGGCTTTCCCCACGCTGAGCCGTCCCGTTCCCGTTTCCCGACGCCGATCGAGGAGTGCGAGGTTCGGGTGCCCGGCAGAACCGGGCTCGGTGTCCCCTCTTCCCGCAGCGGTTGCAAATCAGCGTGCGGGGCTGTTCCGCGGGGGTCGCTGCCCGGGCTGGCTCCTCTTCCCCCTCGCTGGATCCCTCCGTCGCCGTCTCGGTCAGCCGGCAGGGCGCACTGCGTCTGCTGGCGCTTCCAGCCACCCCGAACACGGCCTCAGCCCGTGTAGCAAGGGCCAAGGCCTGCTCCAGCGATGTTGGCGCGGCCAGCTGCACGTGGCGCCGCAGCTCCTCGGGTGAGAGGGCCTTGAGAAAAGCCTGGAGAGCCATCTCCCGCTGCGCCTCCCGGGTGAAGGTTGGGTATCCTCGGCGGGCGAGGAACGCGACATCAGCGGCAACCGGGCCCAGTCGCTCTCCTGGTTGGCGCCGCCGCAGGGCCAGCCTCTCCCGCATCAAGTCCGGCGCCTCCTCCACACCGAAGCGCAGCTGGAGAGACGCTGCCAGCGCTGTGTATTCGCCTCTGTCCTCCTCCGGGACGTCCAGGAGCGCCTGGCAGGCCGCTCCTTCCAGCGCCGCCGCCAGGTGGCCGACCATCTCCGCCCGGCTCCAGCCATTCGTCCGGGCCGCGAGCTGGAACTGCGCCTCGTAGATTTCCCACGGCGCTTCCCCATTGTAGCGACCTGGTCTCACCCGCGCCGATGGGTGTGGGAATCGCTGATCGGCTCCGGCAGGGAGAGTATCCTCTATCTGGGGTGCTCGCTGACCAGGAGTAGCGGCCGGTCGCCCCAGTTCTACCGGCGGGACCACTATTGAATAGCCCTGGTAAGGGCTGTGGCCACCTGTCGCACCCAGGAGTTGCTCAGGCTCCCTATGTGCGCTGCCGATGGGTTCTGTTTCTTCCAGCGTCAGCCGGCGCTTAACAGAATCGGGTACTGTCTGCCACGAGTTGTCCATTCTGCCCGCTTCTGACACCAATGTAGCGTTTGTAGGTTCTTTTCAGAACAAGGACGAGTGGAGACGCAATTAACAAACAAGCATTAGCTTTATTCGTTTTCCCACCACACAAAACCAAACACAGGATCTACGCACACATGAGGAGACTGACGGAACACGTACACATATTTAGGGTGGTAATTACCTAACAACACACTACACTTTTACAGGACTACACAGGGCACTAGAATTACCAGGACATTATTTACACAGGTACGGTCAGCCGCTGGTCATCGTGCTGACCCTCAGACTCTCCCCGGCTACCACTACCAGCATGCCCAGTGGTACTACGAGCGCCTAGGGGCGCTTCCTCCTCACCACCAGGCGAGGGCGTTACAATATAAAGAATGATATACGATATATAAAAGTAATAGATTATATAATATCATATATTATTAACACCATACCCACCATCTATGTACATTCACATGACCACACACATCAGATCAATATCAAATCAATCACAATGATTAGAATGCGCGCAGAAATCGCCCCTTTCTCTCCCCATCTTTCAGCACATTATACGTCCTCTCCGCGATACAAGCCGATATCCGTTATCTTACTCTACAATGCACCTTTTCCCGTGTTGTACGTTAACATTTGGTTAATAAAATCGACACACCCAAAATATTAAATAAGAAAGAAAACAATTATAACACAACGGCTGACAAAGCCTCTAGATCAGAAACCCGTTGGCGTCACACGCGCTGAATGTCTCTCTCTCTCCTGCTCAACAAAACACAACATGTGGGTCAACACCGTGTGAGGCATTAAACACCACCTTCCTGCATCACCGCGATTCATCTGGCACACAACTGTACTATTTACAGAAATAATATATATAATGTCGCCACACGAATCTGTAATAAAAATAAAATAAAAAATGCCGCTGGCACGCTCACCTGCAGGAGCACGTGTCGCCCCACACTCGCTCCACTCCGGCACGTGGTCATCTCGCCACAGGCCCTCAGACCAGACACCCCGACTCTCCCCTCCAGCAAGAGACCATCAGGGCAGCACAGCGCGCCACTACATCACACCGCACTCGTCAGCAGCTCAAACAGAAAATAAACGGATTCAAGTCAAGTGGCAGGAGCTCGCTGAAGAGAGACAGTGATGGCGTCTCACCCGCCTGGCGGCCACAGCGCGTCTGAGGGCTCCCCAGAGAAACGAGCCGCCTGTGACCCCAGGGGCACCTTCACTGGCGCCCCGCCACCAACACACCCCAAGGGCTGTCGCACAGCCACCTCCATACAGAAAAACGGAACTAATTTGGGGGAAGTTCACAAAAATAAAATAATAAAATAAAAGATGACATCATATAACCACGGCTCAACACAGCTGGCTACACGTGTAAGAACGTGCAGTACTTGAAGTGCGGCTCTCAGCAGAAATATAATAATGATAATAAAGAACTTTATTTATAGAGCACCTTTCATACAAATAGCAGCGCAAAGTGCTTTACAAACCAAGCGTAAAAATAAAATATTAAAATTAAGAGATAGACTTTCAGTTGTAAAGGAAAACACACCAATACAGCAAAGCAACAGAAAAGTCAATTAAATAAATAAATACAAATGAGGAAACTCGTAATAAAATAAGAAAAATAAAAGAGAACTAATCAGCCTCTTAGTCCGGATCGTGGTCACCGACGACCACGCCGGTCTCCCCTTTTCCGGAAAAACCTGCCTCAAAAGTACCATCTCACTTCATTATTTTATATCACCAAAACCACAAAACCTTTACACAAAACCTTTTATTAATCAAAAAGTGTCAAAATTGTTTTTCACAAAACCACTTTTAGAAATTGCATGAGAAGGTCCATAAGGCCACACATGTGCTCTCCTCAGCGCGGTCACGCACGTCCGCGGTGGAAATCAAGATCTACCTTTGATTCCTTCGTCATTTCTCATCGTTTTTTACCTACAAAACCATGTTATCAATCGAAAAGGGACAACCGGAGCTTTAAAAAAAACCCAAGACGATCGATCACAAAGTCACTTTTTATCTGATGATGCACTTCCAAACTTCCAATATACATTGATAATGCAATCAAAACCAGCAAAAAATATATATACCCCATGTTTTTACCTTATTCTGAAGCATAACATATATCCACAGCAGCTCAGACCTGGAGGCTATTGAACGTCATTGACTTTGTACTAAATGTCTAAAACAAGAGCGCCAAAAACAAGGCGATTGTTAAAAAGCGCTGTCATTCATTGTATTTTTAGCCATTCAGAGCCCTTAGGGGGTAAGACTTCCTCTAGAAATCCTCCAGATTTTTATCCAAGCTAGCAGTCACCTAGAACAAGGTTTTCAAATCATTCCCAGGCCTTTGACATATAGTTGAAAAATCTGACCTCTGAAGGCCACAAAAACATTTTCGCCTGCTTTTTTTTTTGGGGGGGGGGGTTCATATGTTCGTCTGCTGAGTAGACACATTAAGAAATATAAGACATTTGACTGTGCGCACTCAAAGCCAAGGGGGTTAGCTTCAATTTAAGACCTGAATCAGGCTCCTGCTATGTTCTGCTGCAGCGATATAACAAATTGTTTAAGGGGAGGAAATTCCAGGCAGACATTGGCTAAATGTGTCACTGGGAGTAAGAGGCTAAAAAAAGAAACATAAATAGAAAGAACAAAGAACCACTTTAACTTAAAGCTAAATTAAAAAAATATTGTAACGCATACGGCCATCAGGGTGTGTAAGAGCCGGCTTACCAGAGCGGTGACGTCGCCGCCCTTCCCTGTGATAGCAGGACTACAGCTACTGTATACTTTATACTACAGTATAAAAAGTGGTAGTTTTAAGCTTTTCTGTGAATATAATATGGAATTGCGTATCTAAAGAAATTAATAACAATATAATTATATTCATATACTGCAACACAATAGTACACACTGTACAATGTCTCTTGACACAGTATGTGTAGGGCTGTTTCACCTCTCCTCATGTGACCTTGCGAGTGGTGCTGTGGTCTAAATGCCTCACTTGTAAGTGAGAGGTTTGCTGTTCAAATCCAGCCAGTGCCATTACTTCTCTTTTAACAAACATTTCTTTGAAAAAATAAAATAGCAATATTATGGACAATTAATTGAATTTTTATATTTCTAAATATCACAACATGTTCGAATCTAAGTCATTTTTTAATAACAATGAATAGTCACCACGCATGCTTACACAGCTCCCTGGGTAAACTATCACAAAGCCTTAGAGAACTTAACATTTTTATTATCAACAAACTGTAAATACGACATTTACATTGGCGTTATTAATATTTCGCTTGAGTGTATGGAGGACTGTCAGCTGTCACTGAGAGCAGACCCCCCCTCTTAGGCTGCGCAAACGATTTTTTAAATTTCTATAAAGAAATGGCGGCTGTATGCGTTACAATATCAACATTTACTGTCAAACTTTAAATCAACAATTGATTTAAAGACAATCTGTCAAAGTGCAATGGAATACAATATTGTTGTTGTTATTGTTGTTTTTATCCCATAAAGCGCTTTGAGAAGCCACCTTTAAAGATGCTATATAAAGGTGCTGATTCCTATGGAATGTGTTTTCTTTCTTCTTTTTTTCGGTATGGAATAAACCTATTACTTGATTCTTATGGTTTGTGTGAGAAGGCAGGGTATCAGCTTGTTCCCCCCTCCTGCTCCTCTCTGTGTACAGTAGAGCCTCCATTCCCGACTGGTGGAGCTCATATAGCAGTGCCTAGAGAGAATCCAGGGTATCAGCTTCAACCCCACGGCTGGGCAGCGTGTTCCCCCCTCCCGCTCCTCTCTGTGTACAGTAGAGCCTCCTGTCCTGACTGGTGAAGCTCATTCAGCTGTGTCTGGAGAGGGAGAGGGAGAGGGAGAGGGGTGCGGAACCAGGGAACTATTTACATGGAAAACGGGCGATCTCCCCAGCCTGTACGCCCCTTTCACTGTGTGGCAGCTGCAATAGTCAGCGGCCTTCCTAAACCCCGCCCTGACCACTCCTGTCCTGCCCCTCACCGCGCACCCCAGCCGGGCGCTCTTCAGCCGCCCCCCCGGGGCGAATGCGCTACAATACTAAAAATAAGATACAATCTACAGACATTCACAACATAGACATATCTTAAAACATTTACATATATTGTTAAATTATTACTTTAAATATATACTTTAAGTTACCGAAACAGCCAGTTAATAAAATCGTTGCAATTTTGTTCTCGTTTGGAGGTGGGGATATTCTGACAACAACTGATTTAAAGACAATCTGTCAAAGTGCATTGAAATACAATATTACGCTGGGTAAACGTTCCGAGGTCAAATTCTTCCGCGACGGGGGTACCTGTAAAGGTCTGAGCCGGAACACATTATTATATCTCATTTTTTATTTCTTTTTTAAAAAAATTAAAAATCGTTTGCCCAGCATAACAGTATTGTTATTGTTGTTTTTACCTGTACAGCGCATTGAGAAGCCACCTTTAAAGGTGCTATATAAAATAAAGTTTATTATTAATTTGCTGGACAGAGAGGTGAACATTATTATGCAGAAGACAAAGATAACGATTTATGTTGCCTTGGCAGATTGTGAATCAATAAAGACATTTAATTAAACACGGGTTTGCGATTTAAATGGAAATGGGGGTGACGGAAACTCTTAATCTAAATAAAAATAAAATAAATAAAACAGGTTTCAATTGTTAATAACCACTTTTTATGCGCGAAACACGGGTGATTTATCTTCCTCCTGATCAGCTTAGAAATCTGTGTACGCTGTAAGGTTTTTACTTCTTAATTAAACTTTTAAAATACACGTTTCGAATAGAAACAACATATGCTATTGTCTTCCTGGTATCCTCACAGACCAGGATTACACTCAATGGGCAGACCTGGCTGCCCAGAGAGGACAGGCTGTGCTCCCACTGCCAGCAGGGGGAAATAGAGACAGAGGTGCACTTCCTACTGCACTGTGACAGGACACGGGAGAAATGGAATACTGGTGTGTATTTTTTCTTTAAAATACAGTACCAAGACCAGTCATACACGCCTTTATATAGCGCCTTTAAAGCTGTCCCACAGTGATTATGTAAATAGTTCCCTGGTTCTGCACCCCTGGGTGTTTCTCTCTCTCTCTCGCCCTCTCTCTCTTTTTTCATTGTCAAAAAGTAATCGTTTTTTACTTTGTCAGCACCCAGACAAACGCAAACGCGTTTTTAATAAAATGCTTTTATTCTTTCTTAATCTGACTCACAGAACTCACATTCCCGAATGCCCCCCACGCCGCTCAACAATCCTAGGAAGAACACGAAACAGCCTGTTGCACTTTTGTTCGGTCAGTTCTTCCTCCCAAAACTTGTAGATCGCAGTGATAAGTTCTTGCTTTGTGCTGGGTTTAGCAGTTTTCCGAACAGTCTTTCAGCGAATGCCATACCATCTCTATTGGATTTAAATCTGGGGATTCGGCTGGAGTTTTCACCCAGTTCACTCCTTCTGCTATAAGCCTCGCCCTTGCTGCTGTGGGTTTCGGATCGTTGTCTTGAAAGAGACGGTGCCTTGATCCAAAGTGCTCCCTGATATATGGGGCGGCATGCTGTGTGACCACGACTTCCTCGAAGAATTCACGGTCCATAATTCCTTCGAAAATAAGAAGTGGTCCCGGGCCTCTTCTAGATATACCCCCCCAGACGTGAACCTTCAGTGGATGTTTGGGCTTTGGCTTGTCCACATATCTCCCCTTTTTACAAAATGACATGGTTAAAAAACTGTTCCAGAGCCACTGTTGTTTCATCCGTGAAAAGTACATCATGAAATGCCTCTCCCTGCTCAATCCATTGGAGCGCTTGTTTGAGTCTTTCCTCTTTGTTTTTTACCCTTATCATGGGGCATGTGTTGGTTTTTTTATATCTCCATCCAAGCCTTCTGCACACTCGTCTTATCGATGTCGGACTCACGCTCGAGGTCAGCCCATAACCGTCTTTGAACTTGCATCGCCGATAGCTCATTATTTTCATCCGGCAGTCTGTCGATGGCTCGCACAATAGGACTTCAAAAAACAGAGATCAACAGTTAGTTATAAAAATAATGTGTGTAGTTGTATTTACATGCAAGAAAAGTATTTTTAGAAAGTTATTTACCTTTGAATCGTCCTCGGTTTAGATTCTCTTTGCCTCCTCTCCCCTTTATAATGTCGTCTCACTGTGCTTTCACAAACGAAGATGTCCATGGAAGCCAAATGCTGTCCAATGTCTCGTGTTGACTTCCCGTTTCTTTTCATCTTCATTATTTGGTGTGAGAGAGTCTTTGTGATTTTGGCCATAGTCCGTCTCCTTACCAAAGCGATACAGTGGTGCAGCTTGAAGTCTGTACCTGTATGCAGTATTTAAAAGCACAATACGCAAGGAAATGTGTCTGATGCATTAGCAAGTTAAAAACAATTGCGTCGAAAAGCCGGGCGTAACAATTGTTTCCTTTTTCTGATCACTCACTGTTTGAATACTCGTCTCACCTGCCCTGCTCTTTGCTTTCCTGTTATTTGCTGTGTATGCCTGCTGCGATCCACTCCTGCCCTCACACCTAAAGAAGGCTATTTTACATTTCTTTGTGCGGTTCATAGTGCAATTAACCCTTGCTAGTATCTTTGCGGCCTTTTGAAAGTCTGTGCGGTCCTTTGAAAGCGAGATGATCTCTGGTTCTTTGACAAAACAAGGCACGCCAGAGAATGTGAAAAAGACATATTTTTTACCTCACTTGCTGTCTTCCAATCACATTACATCAACATCCAACAACAGGATTTCTTCTCTTAATATGCCTTGTAAAGATGACTCATAGCTTGGCTTGTTTTTCAGGAAATTAAAAAACACTTGAAGTACTTATCCAGTCTCTCAAAATAAAATTATTTTTCAAGCAATGAAATGCAAGATGCTTTCTAACGTCGGGCAATGTGTTTTTTTTTAATCTAACAGAAATCAAGTTCCTGCTCTATGCAGATGACCTGGTCCTGCTGTCGCCCACAGAACAGGGGCAGCAGCAGAACCTGGCACTGCTGGAGCAGCACTGTCAGACCTGGGCGCTGACAGTCAATCTGGACAAGACCAGAGTTATGGTTTTCCAGCTCCACCAGTGAGGACAGGAGGCTCTACTGTACACAGGGAGGGGCCGGAGGGGGGAACATGCTACCCGGCCGTGAGGTTAAAGCTGTTACCCTGGATCCTCCCCAGACACAGCTGCATGAGCTCCACCAGTCAGGACAGGACGCTCTACTGTACACAGAGAGGGGCGGGAGGGGGGAACAAGCTGCCCAGCCGTGGGGTTGAAGCTGATACCTTGGATCCTCTCCAGACACAGCTGCATGAGCTCCACCAGTAAGGACAGGAGGCTCTACTGTACACAGAGAGGGGCGGGAGGGGGGGACAAGCTGCCCAGCCGAGGGGTTAAAGCTGATACCCTAGATCCTCTCCAGACACAGCTGTATGAGCTCCACCATTCAGAACAGGAGGCTCTACTGTACACAGAGAGGGGCGGGAGGGGGGAACAACCTGCAGAGCCGTGGGGTTAAAGTTGATACCCTGAATTCTCTCCAGACACAGCTGTATGAGCTCCACCAGTTGGTACAGGAGGCTCTACTGTACACAGAGAGGGGAGGGAGGGGGGAACAAGCTGCCCAGCCGTGGGGTTGAAGCTGATACCCTGGATTCTCTCCAGGCACTGCTGTATGAGCTCCACCAGTCGGGACAGGAGGCTCTACTGTACACAGAGAGGGGCTGGAGGGGTGAACAAGCTGCCCAGCCGTGTGGTTGAAGCTGATACCCTGGATTCTCTCCAGACACTGCTATATGAGCTCCACCAGTCAGGACAGGAGGCTCTACTGTACACAGAGAGGGGCGGGAGGGGTGAACAAGCTGATACCCTGCCTTCTCACACAAACCATAAGAATCAAGTAATAGGTTTATTCCATACTGAAAAAAAGAAGAAAAAAAACACATTCCATAGGAATCAGCGCCTTTATATAGCGTCTTTAAAGGTGGCTTCTCAAAGTGCTTTATGGGATAAAAAGAACAATAAGAACAACAATATTATATTCCATTGCACTTTGACAGATTGTCTTTAAATCAATTGTTGATTTAAAGTTTGACAGTAAATGTTGATATTGTAACGCATACAGCCGCCATTTCTTTATAGAAATTTAAAAAATCGTTTGCGCAGCCTAAGAGGGGGGGTCTGCTCTCAGTGACAGCTGACAATCCTCCATACACTCAAGTGAAATATTAATAACGCCAATGTAAATGTCGTATTTACAGTTTGTTGATAATAAAAATGTTAAGTTCTCTAAGGCTTTGTGATAGTTTACCCAGGGAGCTGTGTAAGCATGCGTGGTGACTATTCATTGTTATTAAAAAATGACTTAGATTCGAACATGTTGTGATATTTAGAAATATAAAAATTCAATTAATTGTCCATAATATTGCTATTTTATTTTTTCAAAGAAATGTTTGTTAAAGGAGAGGTCATGGCATTCGCTGGATTTGAACAGCAAACCTGTCTCTTAATGCTCCAGCACTTAGACCACAGTGCCACTTGCAAGGTCACAAGAGAAGAGGTGAAACAGCCCTACACATACTGTGTCAAGAGACATTGTACAGCGTGTACTATTGTGTTGCAGTATATGAATATAATTATATTGTTATTAATTTCTTTAGATACGTGATTCCATATTATATTCACAGAAAAGCTTAACACTACCACTTTTTATACACGTTATTTCACATGTTAGTTAAAGACTTCGATGCTTAAAATGTTTAGGGAGAAATGGAATACCTGTGTGTATTTTTTCTTGAAAGTACCGAGACCAGCCATATACAGTTTACATACCGTAATACTGTATGTTTATGTTCCAAAATTAATATCGTTTATGGCCTTCACACGCGTTATGCTCCTATTCTTTTTATGCTCAGCTACTAAGATTTCCCTTCAGTGGTAAAATTCCATATAAATATTCAATACTTAAACGGGCACAGTAAAGACATTAAATATACATATCTATACTGTATACAGTACAGTTTGCATACAGTGATATGTTTATGTTCCTAAATCAATATCTTTTATGAGCATGCGAAAGGCATGGTGAATCGGAGATTCTCAAAAATTACTGTACTTTGCATGATTGGAAACAAATGCGTGATTGGATCAACGAAATGCTGTGGTGTTACTTTTACAACGACGGTCAATGAAAAAAAGAATGTGGACCAGGGCAATACTTCGAGTTTACAGCTTGTCCAAGGTCATTCATTATAAATACTATTAGTAATATCTACGGTAAAGACTTTGATGGCGACAGCTCAAACATGAGAGGTTGAGCTTTATTAGCTCCACCTTGCGGAAATTCCGGATACTATTATTTTACTTGCGGTAACGTGCGGTTTCATGCGGTACTATGCGAGAATATACGGTATTAATACGGTAACTTGCGTTGCACCGCAAAAGCGCACCGCAAAATAATGCAGTATCGCCCGCTTGTTTTGAATGGCTGCATCTGTATATCCCTGCTAATGATGATGACCATGGTAACCTCACCCTCGCAATACACCGGCTGAAAGAACTTAAGAACAGGGTAAATCAAGAACAGGGCATTGGCAATGAGTTCCCCTTCTTTTCATGGTTAAAATCATTATTTGGGTCATGGGGACTGTTTTTCTTAAAGCTATTCATGCCTGTGGTAGTGTTTTTGCTGTTGTGCTGTTGTCTGACTTGTATTATTCCTATGCTTCGATCTATGGTAGTGAAAATGTTTACTCATCAATATGCACTGCTTAGAACAGACTCTGAGGAGCCCTGGGACCCACCAGGTGACCCCTATGAAGACTCTGTGGTATGAACAAAAGCACAACAAAACACAACAAAAGTGTTTTATCCTAAAAATGTTGTTTACGGACAGAGCTGTGCTGCAGAAGCAGCTGGATACTTAGAACAAAGTGTGATAGCACCCAACTTGTCAAGGGCACGGGATGTTTTAATACTGTTCATCTCGGGTGCTTGAAGAAGGGAGTATGAGAAATTATTTAAATAACTGCTCTTCTTTGCTTAAAGCAAAAACCTATAGGGGAATGGAAAATGACTGCTTTGCCTGTCCTTGAAGTGTTGCATCAGCTTAAAAAAGATATAAAACAAGGGCTCTCCCTGCTTGCTTTTGAATCAGCTTTCACTTCTCTGCACAGACGGGTGATGGCTTTTTCCCATATTGCAATATGAATAAAGACCTTACTGAGTGAATGAGAATACCTCTCCTGGCTCTTCTTCGATAAAATTCCACGACACATCTCAAAGAACAACTGAATCTCTACCAGGGTGAATGTGTCCTTCCTCTTAATGTCTAAAAGAAAAGGTTAAAACTCATTGAAGCGAAATGCAACAACCCAAAATGTTGGGGAGGTGGTTTCCACAGTTATTTCATATGACAGTGCTTGGAGTGAAAGTACATGACCATGGTGAAGAAGTAAAAACACTTTACCTTGTTCCTCCTGACTCACGTCCTTATGCTTGTTTTGCACAGTTGAGCGTAGGGCTGGGCGATATGGCCAAAAACATTATCACGATAAAAAATTTCATATCAGTCGATATCGATAATTATCACGATAAATGTCAAATCATTATTTCTTTCAAGTTTAAAGGCAGATTTTTTCTCCTGAGTGAAAGTTGAAGAAACCAGACAGTTAGTTGGTAAATTAAACAACTATTTATTTTAAGAACACAACAAACACTTGCCAAACAGCAGAAACATTAAACAAATCTGAGGTCGAGAGTATTCAAGTCTTTTTTATGTCAAAATATGCATGAGTAAAATTTACAAAATAAATCTTGATAGAAAAATTAAATACTGCGTGTGATAAAACACACAAAGAAGATGGCTCAGACAGACTGCAAAGTTTAAAGTGCTTTAATGGATCATAACAGAAGTAGTGGCGAAGAATGGCACCGTTTGCAGCTGCCGCTCTACCATCTCCCTACACTCTGCATACAGCCGAGGAAGTGCAGTCAGTGCAAAATGTTTCTGACCAGGTAGCTCGTATCTGGGGTCAAGGACTCTGATAAGCTTCTTGAATCCCTCATTTTTAACAGTGCTAATTGGAAGCATGTCTTTTGCAATGCAATATGCAACTGCATTTGTGATGTCTTCATGTCTTTTCGTTTTTTTGTCGTAAGGCACGGTGCTCGAAAATGATGCTACTATGGTTTGCTGCTGTGTAGTCGCACTGAATACTGGCCTGGTGCTTATAGATGGTCCCCTTCCACTAACAACAGTAGTTTGTGACTGTATTTTTTTACTTTCTGCGTGTTCTGTTGCCTGTCTTTGATCACGGATCTGCGGCACAGTTTGCAGTGCACGCTGCTCTGTTTTATGCCTGATCATAAAAAGCCAAAATATCTCCAAATTACCGCAGTTGAATGACCTTTTCTGTCGACGATGTCATCGTCCTTCGAGCTGGTCGTTGGCAGCACTACATTTGCTTCAGTGTAGCGCATTCCTCCGCTCTAACTACAATCCTGTCAGCCACCACTGTGTGGGTAAACAGTCCCTCGTTAGCTGCCTGGTCTGCAACACGCATGCGCATATCATGCGCAAAGCATGAACATTTATCGAACTTTTGTTAAAATTATATCGAGGAAAATTATATAGCGATAATTATCATTATCGAATTATCGCCCAGCCCTCGTTGAGCGTTTTGTGTCTTGTCATCTGTGTAGGCAACAGCCCTCTTCCCTGGGATAGAGCTAGATGATATTTAGACACGTTAATTTGATTTGACTTGACTCACATTGATGTGGATATGATTGTAATGCTCTGTTTTGTGGGCTTCCCAAGAAAACAATAAATCCCTTACTACTTGTTCAAAATGCAGTAGCACAGATCCTAACAAATACAAGAAAGAGAATATCATTCCTGTTTTGAAAAACCTTCACTGGTCACCTGTATTATCTAGGATCAATTTGAAAGTTCTTTTACTTGTTTTTAAAGCTTTAAACGACCTAGCACGTCTGTACCTTACTGAATGTCTGTCTTCATATGTTCCTATACGTGACCTGAGATATGCACATACTGGCCTACTGCAAATACCACATGTGAAATACAAAAAGAGTGGAGAGGCTGCTTTTTGTTTTTATGCTTCTAAATGATGAAACTCACTACCACTTTTTATGAGGCAGTCAAGCTCGGTACATTGTTTTAAAAAACATTCAAAAATACATATTGTAATGCAACGGGGTTCAGGTGGGCGCCCTTGCCGCATTAGGTCGGCCCCGCACTGTCGGGGGCTCGAACGCGGGACTCCTTCAACAAGGACCCAGCCCGGCGAGCTAAAGAGAGATCTCTCTACAGCCCAGTAGCTGTAGTCCTGCTATCACAGGGAAGGGCGGTGACGTCACCGCTCTGGTAAGCCGGCTCTTACACACCCTGATGGCCGTATGCGTTACAATTTTTTTTAATTTAGCTTTTAGTTAATGTGGTTCTTTGTTCTTTCTATTTATGTTTCTTTTTTTAGCCTCTTACTCCCAGTGACACATTTAGCCAATGTCCGCCTGGAATTTCCTCCCCTTAAACAATTTGTTATATCGCTGCAGCAGAACATAGCAGGAGCCTGATTCAGGTCTTAAATTGAAGCTAACCCCCTTGGCTTTGAGTGTGAACAGTCAAATGTCTTATATTTCTTAATGTGTCTACTCAGCAGACAAACATATGAACCCCCCCCCCCAAAAAAAAAAGCAGGCGAAAATGTTTTTGTGGTCTTCAGAGGTCAGATTTTTCAACTATATGTCAAAGGCCTGGGAATGATTTGAAAACCTTGTTCTAGGTGACAGCTAGCTTGGATAAAAATCTGGAGGATTTCTAGAGGAAGTCTTACCCCCTAAGGGCTCTGAATGGCTGAAAATACAATGAATGCCGGCGCTTTTTAACAATCAGATCGCCTTGTTTTTGGCGCTCTTGTTTTAGACATTTAGTACAAAGTCAATGACGTTCAATAGCCTCCAGGTCTGAGCTGCTGTGGATATATGTTATGCTTCAGAATAAGGTAAAAACATGGGGTATATATATTTTTTGCTGGTTTTGATTGCATTATCAATGTATATTGGAAGTTTGGAAGTGCATCATCAGATAAAAAGTGACTTTGTGATTGATTGTCTTGGGTTTTTTTAAAAACACGTTTTTTTAAAGCTCCGGTTTGTCCCTTTTCGATTGATAACATGGTTTTGTTGGTAAGAAACAATGAAAAATGACGAAGGAATCAAAGGTAGATCTTGATTTCCACCGCTGACGTGTGTGACTGTGCTGAGGAGAGCAAACGTGTGGCCTTATAGACCTTCTCATGCAATTTCCAAAAGTGGTTTTGTGAAAAACAATTTTGACACTTTTTGATTAATAAAAGGTTTTGTGTCAAGGTTTTGTGATTTTGGTGATATAAAATAATGAAGTGAGATGGTACTTTTGAGGCATGTTTTTCCGGAAAAGGGGAGACCGGCGTGGTCGTCGGTGACCACGATCTGGAGTAAGAGGCTGATTAGTTCTCTTTTCTTTTTATTATTTTATTACGAGTTTCCTCATTTGTATTTATTTATTTAATTCACATTTCTGTTGCTTTGCTGTATTGCTGTGTTTTCCTTTACAACTGAAAGTCTCTTAATTTTAATATTTTATTTTTACGCTTGGTTTGTAAAGCACTTTGCGCTGCTATTTGTATGAAAGGTGCTCTATAAATAAAGTTTTTTATTATTATTATTATATTTCTGCTGAGAGCCGCACTTCAAGTACTACACGTTCTTACACGTGTAGCCAGGTGTGTTGAGCCGTGGTTGTATGATGTCATCTTTTATTTTATTGTTTTATTTTTGTGAACTTCCCCCAAATTAGTTCCGTTTTTCTGTATGGAGGTGGCTGTGCGACAGCCCTTGGGGTGTGTTGGTGGCGGGGCGCCAGTGAAGGTGCCCCTGGGGTCACAGGCGGCTCGTTTCTCTGGGGAGCCCTCAGACGCGCTGTGGCCGCCAGGCGGGTGAGACGCCATCACTGTCTCTCTTCATCGAGCTCCTGCCACTTGACTTGAATCCGTTTATTTTCTGTTTGAGCTGCTGACGAGTGCGGTGTGATGTAGTGGCGCGCTGTGCTGCCCTGATGGTCTCTTGCTGGAGGGGAGAGTCGGGGTGTCTGGTCTGAGGGCCTGTGGCGAGATGACCACGTGCCGGAGTGGAGCGAGTGTGGGGCGACACGTGCTCCTGCAGGTGAGCGTGCCAGCGGCATTTTTTATTTTATTTTTATTACAGATTCCTGTGGCGACATTATATATATTATTTCTGTAAATAGTACAGTTGTGTGCCAGATGAATCGCGGTGATGCAGGAAGGTGGTGTTTAATGCCTCACACGGTGTTGACCCACATGTTGTGTTTTGCTGAGCAGGAGAGAGAGAGACATTCAGCGCGTGTGACGCCAACGGGTTTCTGATCTAGAGGCTCTGTCAGCCGTTGTGTTATAATTGTTTTCTTTCTTATTTAATATTGTAGGTGTGTCGATTTTATCAACCAAATGTTAACGTACAACACGGGAAAAGGTGCATTGTAGAGTAAGATAACGGATATCGGCTTGTATCGCGGAGAGGACGTATAATGTGCTGAAAGATGGGGAGAGAAAGGGGCGATTTCTGCGCGCATTCTAATCATTGTGATTGATTTGATATTGATCTGATGTGTGTGGTCATGTGAATGTACATAGATGGTGGGTATGGTGTTAATAATATATAATATTATATAATTACATTTATATATGTAATATATTACTGTTATATATCATATATCATTCTTTATATTTTTATATATGGTATATCCTTCTAGATATTATTATTCTGTTTCCCGAAAGCATCGTAGCGCTAAGAACACCGTAAACTCGCTCTTGAGATCGATCGTTAATTGACGAGTCTTTCCCAAAACCCATCGGAACTGAAGTAGCACGTTAAATCCTTCGTCATCTACGTGCTCCCCGACCCGCTCGTTCATCACTAAGTGCTTCTTAAACTGGCCGCCTCCTGCCCACCCTGAGCGCCAGAGATCGCCAGACAGAGCACAGTCACTGCACGGCATGGGAGTCCTCTGGAAATAGAGGATACTCCGAGTTTATATGAAGGATTTTGATATTTTGTTGTACTATGTAAGAGGAAATTCGAAAAAAGAACATTTATTTATACAGTGATGAATTTATTAGTCGTCTTGGGTATATTTCATATTCCTAAGTCAAATGTTTAATAATACTCCCTCTTTTAGTACTTTTGAGGTGGGGTTTAGATTGTATTAAATTCCATAAAGAACGTGAAAAATGCCAAAGCAAGGAAAACATTGATATATGTAAAAATATAACTTGGTTACATAAATATTTACCTCATTACCGCTGGCAGTTAATTGTTTTTTGTTCTTTTTATGTTTTCTTTCTTTTATCTGTAATTTCTCCTCTACTTGTATTTGTTTGGGAGCTGCCAGGGCACATGCCCAGAGAACCCCAATCCGTTAGAATACACTTAATTGAAAAGAAAGGCTAAGTTTTATACTTGACTAGATGATATTATTTTCAGGATGAAATGCAGCAATGCATTATTGAAGTGAAATCATTGGGCCTGACATGTACAGATGCAGCCATTCAAAGTGCGCGTTACAGACACGTACCGCAGGTGACGTCGCTCAGTATGACGCAAGATGACGCGCGGCACCGCAGTACGTGATTGGTTGACCGACAGGGGCACTCGTGGTCCGTTGGTCTGTCGTAGAAAGACTTACAGTAAACGTCTTTGCTGTGCCCGTTGTAGATATTGAATTTTACCACTGAAGGGAAATCTTAGTAGCTGAGCATAAAAAGAATAGGAGCATACTGTAACGCGTGTGAAAGCCATAAACGATATTAATTTTGGAACATAAACATACAGTATATAGCTGGTCTTGGTACTTTAAAGAAAAAAATACACACCAGTATTCCATTTCTCCCTAAACATTGTAAGCTTCGAAGTCTTTAACGTGATACCGGAGTCAACAAGCATACTTTTAGAATTTGATTAAAAGGGAATATAATATGGAATCGCGTATCTTAAGAATTTAATAACGGTATGATTATATCCGTGTACTGCGGCAGGGCTGTGTAGGGCTGTTTCGCCTGCCTGCTCATGCGAGCAGTCTTGTAGCCTACTGGTCTAGGTGCGTGACTACCAACTCGCAGGTTGTGTGTTTGAATCCAGCTGGTGCTGGACCTTCCAGTTTTATTTATTTATTTTTTAATCGCATAACATAAACATATTACCGTATGCAAACTGTACTGTATACAGTATGTATATGTATATTTAATGTCTTAACTGTGCCCGTTTAATTGAATTTAAAAAAATTATTTAACACGAGCATTAAGCTGTTTACATCTTCCGCCTGAGAACAGTCACCCGTTGCTACCCAACGCAGAATGGTGATTGGCTGACACCATCTGACACCCCTCTGATTGGAGAAAAAAGACGTGCTGGTTTGCTATACATACTGTACCAGGAAGAGGATTTCTTTCTATTCAAAACGTGTATTTTAAAAGTTTAAGAAGTAAAAACCTTACAGCGTACACAGATTTCTAAACTGATCAGGATCGTTATCTTTGTCTTATGCATAATAATATTCACCGCTCTGTCCAGCAAATTAATAATAAACTTTATTTTATATAGCGTTTTAAACGAATAAGTAATTAGATTGCTCATAAACCTAATCACTTGCTTTTTCTTTTTATTTAGGCTCAGATTTCAACTATAGATCGTATTATTAATAACCATAATAACAACCAACCAACAAAAACAACCATATAAACATAATACCAACCAAAAACATAGATAACAACCACAATACAAAATCAAATATATCAAACCATTTTACTCTCGCAAAGTCCTCCAATTATCATAATCCCGCCCCTTATGCAAAACCAAACCTTCCTCCCATCCCAGTTTATCCTGTTTATCATAAACAAAATCCACCTCAATTTTCAACATAAAGCATTACACAAAATCAATACCTCAACACTCCATACTCAACAACGATAATTCACAAACAGCCAGAACATGTAACTACACATTCCCAAACAGACCTAATTTCCATAGCCCCGCCCCTTATGCAAAACCAACATCCCTCCCCTGTTCTCTCTCTCCCCTGGCGGTTGTAATTGTTTTTATTTTCAAATAAATTTTAGCAAAGTCATGTATTTTAAAAATCTTAGGATTTTTATATTTATGTCTTTATTTAGTGGTTTCATTAGTGACAAAGGCTAAACTTTCTTGGAAAAATGTCTTTTATGTAAACCATGTTTGCTATTAATTCATTCAGGGCTAAAATATGTTCATTGTATTCTAATGAAAGAAGGGTTCCTTTCGCCGTAGTCGGGAGCCTAGTCTTTAACTAGTAAGTACTGTACTTACTGGGTTTTTGAGGGTGGGGGGAGTGTCTTTCGCTGGAAATCTCGCCTCCTACTTTGAAAATACCCGTGAAACCGGTTCAATTCGTCACAGCCAGCACTCCTGCAGAGAGGGGGGTTGTACTTGCAGTGTATGCAGTATACGCGTTATGCTCTTCGTTAATGTCTAAGCCGGAACATATCATTATATCTCATTTTGTATTTCTTAAAAAAAAATCGTTTTCCCAGCCTAACAGTATTGTTTTTAACCTGTAAATTTGCTGGACAGAGAGGTGAACATTATTACACAGAAGACAAAGATAGCGATTTACGTTGCATTGTGTATCGTGCTGCTTTAATACAGTTTTAAATAATTGAAAGTCTAAACAGTATCAGCTTTATTTATGGGTTTTAAATAAAGGTGATTTAAACGCGATTTAAATCAATATAAATGTTTATATTGTAACGCATAGGTGACTATTCATTGTTATTAAAATGACTTAAATTTGATCATGTTGTGATATTTAGAAATATACATTTGTTTGGTGCGAGTGAAGTTTTATTTAATCTCTGAGCCATACTGATTCTTCTGGAAGCCAGTTTCCGCCAGGGAGTAAAAAAAAACACACTATGGTATTCTCTCCAATGCAGTGCAGTTAAAAACATACCTCTGATGCTGCTCCTAAATGAATATCGTTTATGACCATCAGAAGCTTTATGCTCCTTTTCTTTTTTCCAGTGGATTGAACAGGGAGAGGCATTTCATGATGTACTTTTCACTGTTATAACAACAGTGGCTCTGGAACAGTTTTCAACCATGTCGTTTTATAAAAAGGGGATATATGTACACGTTACTGAAGCTAAAAGTTTAGCCTTTGTCACTAATGTAACCGCTAAATAAAGACATATAGAAATCCCTACGTTACAGACTGTATATGGCTGGTATTGGTAGTTTAAAGAAAAAATACACACCAGTATTCCACTTTCTCCCTAAACATTTTAAGCATCAGAGTCTTACATGTGGTTATTTATTGCATAATTTAATTTTGAAAGCCACTGAGACATCAGGTACTACTGTTGTATTTATGAAAAAGAAACAAAACAAAAAACATACTAACAACTGTGCCATCCTACTCCTTAGTTAATACATTTTATTATTCATAAACAGTTAACATTGTTAGCAAAATATTTTGAATTATATTTAACCCTATTTTTTCTTTAGTTTTGTATTTAACTTATTATATGATAGTCAGACTTAATGTATATTTGAACAATGAAAATATATTTTTACAAGATTTTACATTAAGCACTTAAAATTAATATAGTTAATAAAAGTAAACTGTAACATGCTGTAACAAGATCGGTTAAACTGCGAAGAAAATGCTTTCAGAGAAAATGTTTCAGGTGTGAAGAACATAGATCTCTAATGCAATTTCAACCAAACCTGTTCCCACACACCCTGCCCCCACTACCATTAGAATATACACAAACATTTTAGCGTTTCATTCTGAGCAGAAGACCCTCACACCTGAAGAGTGCTGGCTGTGACGAATTAAACCGGTTTTACAGGCTTCAATCACAGACCATGTGACATGGGACTCAGTAAACTAACAGCGCCACTGGATTTGATAATACCTAACCAAAATCCGCAATATGGAAACAGAACCTGTGTGATTGTTGATAGATGATGTACTCGTAACATTTTTTCAAGACGAACTACAACATTTAAAAAATGACTTGTATGTACTTGATATCTCTAATCAATCCACGGGTCCCAGCACAAAACGAAAGTAAAATGCATACCGTTTCGCGCTTCTTATTAGTTGCTCAAAAGTAATTTGACCGTATGAAATGCATAATATAAACCTAGAAACATATACGTGAGCAGTACTTAAGCACTGTAGTATCGGTGTTAAGACATACCTCTCAAATACTGTAAATCAAGTTAAAAATATCTCAAGACCGATTCTGGTCGTAATGAAACCATGTTTCGTGTATGTTTTCTTTTTCATCTTGAAATAACTCATTTCTAAATACCTTTTTCACTGTTAACATCTTGCAGCAACTTTGCGAACAAAATATACACTCTGACAGTTCATCCTGCTACCAACATTAAATAAAACAAATCTTAAGATTTCTATATTTATGTCTTTATTTAGTGGTTTCATAAGTGACAAAGGCTAAACTTTCTTGGAAAAATGTATTTTATGTGTTGCAGAAAAAACTGACTTGCTTTAACAAAATATGTTTACAAATCCTTTCACCTGGCATTTTCGTAGTTAGAAATTATGGAACGCTCTGTTAAAAGCAAGGGAGTTTTTATGTCAGTTGCAGTTCTTTTGCAACATGAATATAATTATATCGTTATTAATTTCTTGAGATACGCGATTCCATATTATATTCCCTTTTAATCAAATTCTAAAAGTATGCTTGTTGACTCCGGTATCACGTTAGTTAAAGACTTCGAAGCTTACAATGTTTAGGGAGAAATGGAATACTGGTGTGTATGTTTTCTTTAAAGTACCGAGACCAGCCATATACTGTATGTTTATGTTAAGATTTCCCTTCAGTGGTAAAATTAGATATGAATATTCAATACTTAAACGGGCACAGTTAAGACATTAAATATACATATACATATTGTATACAGTACAGTTTGCATACGGTAATATGTTTATGTTACGCGATTAAAAAATAAATAAATAAAACTGGAAGGTCCAGCACCAGCTGGATTTGAACACACAACCTGCCCGTTGGTAGTCACGCACCTAGACCAGTAGGCTACAAGACAGCTCGCATGATCAGGCAGGCGAAACAGCCCTACACAGCCCTGCCGCAGTACACGGATATAATCATACCGTTATTAAATTCTTGAGATACGCGATTCCATATTATATTCCCTTTTAATCAAATTCTAAAAGTATGCTTGTTGACTCCGGTATCACGTTAGTTAAAGACTTCGAAGCTTACAATGTTTAGGGAGAAATGGAATACCGGTGTGTATTTTTCCTTGTGATATTTTAAGCTCTAGTTGAATGATAGGTGTCGCATTTTAAATCATTTTCGTAGTTAGAAATTATGAAACGCCCTGTTAAAAGCAAGGAAGTTTTTATGCCCGTTGAAGTAAAACAAAATGCCTGACAAAAAATGGCTTGGACAGATTCCAAGTGCTTGTACAAATGTGCTAAAGAAATTATACTTTGAGTATACAGCTTGTCCAAAGTCATCCATTATTAATACTATTAGTAATATCTTCGGTAAAGGCTTTGATGCATAAATATTTCTGATAAAGGTAGGTTGTGTACTTTTGTCCAACTGAGCAATCTTGCTTTCATAAAATATACCAACATTTTAATGACTGAAGATTAACATGCTGTAATACACTGTTCAAAATTAAAGGCTCAAATCCTGTACATGAGAGGTTAAGCTCCCCCTGGCGGTTTTACAAGGTGACGCCGGATAGTTTCCGGCAGAGCGTCAAATGACGCGCGATTAACCACGTGACACTGCGTGACACCGCGTGATACCGCGACACGCCCACCGGGGTATGCCGCAAAATAACTCACCCATTTTGAATGGCTGCATCTGTATTTCTAATGTAGCGCCACGCAGGGCGCTTTAGCCATGCGCACGCAAGGCGGGCTGAGAACAGCATCTGGGGACTACCGGACTGTATAGCCGGAGGGAGGCTGGGATACAGTCTCTTCCCTTCGTGTGTGTGTGTGTGTGTGTGTGTGTGTGTTAGTGTAGGTGCAGCGCTGGAACCCCTGTCCCTGTGTGTGTACCTTTCCCGATTCGAGTTAATAAATGTGTTGTTCAGCCCCATTCCCTGAGTCCCACGCCTGCTCCATTCTGTACCGAAACCCGCGATCGATACAATATTTAAAGTTCCAATACCGTTTTATGTTCTGTCGTGATTGTTGACGGTAAAGCTTAGACCTACTTGTTTTGAAATTTGATTATATGTCCTGAATTTGTTGAGTGACACATGCCAAGCTTAGTAGTTAATTTTTCCATTTAGTTCCAATACACCCAATAACTTTAAATAACAGTTTTTTCTCATGAAACACTGTGATTCTTAACAATGGCAGCGCGCCAAAAAATATTGCTTTAAATCAAAGACGTCGTGCGGGACGCATACACTGTCCACGCAGTTAATCTTGGTTTCCTTTTATAGCATGTCAGTCATTTCTTTTCTCTTAGAAACAATAAGGGTTCCATTTTGTGCCTATCTATATGCTTTCGCTTAAATGGATGTCAAGTTGACTTCATATTCCTTTTCACAACTTTATTTCATCCCACTGAAGGACCAAAACCGACACCATATAATGAAAGAATTGTCAATCGATTGTTTTTCAATCGACTTGTGATGCTTTTTGCTGAGCGACTTCAGGGGCGGGGTTAACAAAGAAGTACTTTATACTCGCTCGTGAAATGACCGATTAAGAGGGGTTTGGGGAAACGCACAACAAAGTAGCTAGTACGTTACATACGTACATCGTAAATTTGCTTGTCAGTCTCTAAGATTAATCGTTTTCGGGAAACTCACCCCTGTTCTTTATCCTTCTGCTCCCACTTGATTTAGTACCACCATCTACTGTCTCCTCTACTGTAACTGTGTATTGTCATCATGCATATCTTGTGTATTATTTATTGTTGTTGGTTTTGTCATTCTGTAAAGAAGCCACCTTTCAAGGCGCTATATAAATTAATGTGTATTATTATTATTTACTTTTTTTTAAAGTTGTACATTCTGACGCCATGAGATTTTTAGATTTTGAGATTCTCATAGTTTTGGCTTCTACAACAAACAGTAACAATGTCCTTGAATGGTTCTGCAAAAGTTTAGCTGTATCTTTAAAGCCATCCTCATCTTTATCAGGTACAAAGAAAAGAAGGTAGGCCGGCTTCTGTTTGGAATGTTCTCTACTACATAGCTGAAATTGAAGCAGTCAGGCTGCAGTAATATTTTCAAACCTATGGCTGCTTAGCCTACACCAAAGGCCTCTTAATACAATATCACTTCATCGTTAAATCTGGCGAAGAGTCTTAAGAGAATATCAAAGAACACGTTACTCTTACCTTTCCATTCCAAGAAATGCCCTCAGCTCGGATTGCAGAGATTGGCCTCTCTGTCTCAAATTCTGAGAAACGGACACGATTGAAAAATGAGCATTTCTTAAGATTCACATAACATCACCAGTCAACATTTGCCACTTGACATCAATAGAAACCATTGAGTACATGACATTTCCAATCAGTTTTCTTTTAAGGTACAATACCAATCACCCTGCCAGAAAAGTTATACTGCGGTAGATAAATATTACAAATGTCAGATACACGCAGAGTTGTTTGGATTACTATGAAAAGATTGGCAAAATATATTTCTGTTCATTATATTTCTGGGAATGACAGAGCTTAAGAGAAAAAAATGCTAACCTTTATCTCTGCAGACAGGATCGCAAGGGATTCCATTATACTGGGTTCCTATATAACAAATAATACATTATTCCAAAAACATGATATTTCTCTGTAAATTGGCAGCATGATTGTTTATCATTACAATTTGAGTTAGCTTTAATTTTGTAAACCCCAAGTAAACATAGTTTGTGCCTTTCTCTGAACTTTTTTGCATTTCAATTCAGTTGTTTGTAAGCTTATTTTACAGTTGCTAGGTTCATGAAGTTCCTGAACTGTGCAGTATTTCTTTTGGGTTTGGTGCGAATCATATTCTAACGGTTGGGGGAAAAAAGCACAGGTACCATCCCACCATTAAACCCTGAAACTTACCTTAGCCGATTCTTCAACGAAACCAGACATGTTAACTGAGTGTTACAGTATGTTTCAAAGTGTGTATATTAAACACAACTGAGGTTCTGTTGTCTTCTTGGAGACACTTGGAACTCCTGTGATGCTGGTCCGTGTTCTATGACATCATTAGTTCTAAATGTAAATGCAGGTATTGGCACAACATAGTAAAATGATGTAAAGTTATGGATCCATTTATGATTTTCACTCAGTGCGAAAGAGTTCCTGTCGTGTAGTTAAATTTTGTGTTACGGAGGGTTAACTGGGGTTCTGGCTACTAGTTAGGCTTGGTCATTCAGTCATCTGCTTCATGCAATAGGAAGCTAAGAGATCTGTGTTTTAGTTTTACTGTTTGTTTTTGTTCTATAGATTTACAGTAGTTATTGGTCAGCTCACTTTAAAATTGCTTTAACTAGATTCCTGAAAGTCCTGAACTGTATTTCTTTTGGGTTTTGTGCAAATCATATTCTAATAGGTATTTGAAAAAGAGTATATAATAACAATTAAGTTTAGTATATTCCAAAAAAAGTTAAAAAGTAAAAGGTATACACAGCCAAATGAAACGCTGAAACTTTCCTTAGCTGATTCTTCAGCTAAACTAGACAGACTTCTCAAATTCTCAAATATTGTCAAATCTTGGGGGTGCAGAGGTGGTGGAGCCCTATACCAACAGAATCACAGCTGAAATTGTTGTGAAAAGGGCTTCTACCAAATATGAACACGTGGGTGAAAATGTATACAATTGTAAGGTTTCATTTTTTCCCATTAAAAGTGGTATAAAATATGTGGTGTGAGAAAGAAGTCCTCATTTAAGTGCATGAAACTCAGGCACTGGCGCAACAAACTGAACAAAGTTCAAGGGGGTATACGCTTTCTGTAGACACTTTATTTCCTCTTTTTCCATACTTGAGGAAATGATTTGGGAAACCTGTGGGACACTGGAGGTCATTATACATGAGCCTCTTTATGCACCTTTTAAGCCACTGAAACCTAGTTCCCTTGTTACAAGGTCTAATATTACAGTAGGTGTGGTTTCCGTCTCCTAATTTCTGAGAATGATAAAATTGGGGAATAAGTTGTAGGGAATACCACTCTTGCACTTCTAAGAAAAGACTATCTCAAATGAAACTCGGTATAGAAAGACATCTTGTTGAAAAATTCTTTATTTTTTTTAATTTCTAAAGTCCTTCAAAAATGTTTTGTTTGTGACTTTCTCTGTTGTTCCCTTTCACACTCAACTGAACTATGTGTTATGTCTTGTAAACGTAATCAAACATTTCCCTTAGGTGTGTGGGTTAACAAAAACCCATATTGTATGAAACATTCAGTTTTACATTCAAGTTTTTTCTAACCATTGCATTCATGCTAGGACTACAGTAAACAACACTTTTTACTAAAGTAAATGAAATCGTTCATTAAACAAGACACATTGTTTTAAATGTATGCAATACGAGCACACTAAAAACAACAGTGAAACTTTTCATTGAAATACTGTACGAGATTGTGCATATTCAATGGATTTCTCCTGGTGCTTTTTTTCCATCAGTCTTTTCGTATTCTTGTTCTCTACTCAGGTGTCTCCTGTTCCTTTGGTGATGTCTGCTGTACACACATGGTATCATACACTTGAGCAAAGTGTGATACCACCGTTTCTTCTTCTCCTAAAATAAAGATGAACATTGACAAAACTCAGAAGCACTCTTTTCTTTGACAGACGAACAAAACAATGCAAGAATAACCATACTCTCTGTTCCTTGCTCATTTCTACCTACCTGTTTGACCACTTTGTCTCCTTCAGTCAGGACAGGGTCCTGGGGCTGATTCTGAGCAATCTGAGAAGAGCTCTCTGTGATCTTCTCCCCTACATTGGCTACATTGTGCTCTGTTTGAAATCCAGGGATCGCCTCCGGTAAGTTCCTCGGTCCTTTTTGGGACTTGAATGGGTAGAGGAAATATTGTGACTACATTTCATTGTCATGCACTGATATGTTCTGGTTTGAGTTTGATTACATTAGGCGTTCAAGTAATTCCTTTTTATTCTAGATTGGCAGTGTTTGAGATGGTAGGAACTTGTCATATTCTCAACTTATTTTCTTTGTGAGACTGAATGCTCTGTAAACATACTATTTTAGCAATTCTTAGAAATCTGAAAGCAGTGTTACCTGTATCATTTTTTGTCTTGGTAGTAGTATTGCAGCTCCAACATCAGCACTTAAATAATGGTTTGTGATGTTACTTGTCCTTGGAGTTAGTAGACTCCTGAGAAGTCAAGAGAAATCTTACGTAAGCATGAATTATATTTCACTTTCGAAAGCAAAGTACACGTCAAGTACTTTGAAGGCATTTGTTGATACTTTTAAGCACTTTCATTGATTATTATTATTATTATTATTCAATTAGTTATTACAAGTCCAAAATTCTCTTCATTATCTCACTCCATGTTCAGAATGTGGGAATACAGTTGTTTTAAGGAAATGCCACTGAATACATAGTAGCTGCACTCTACAAAGATGAGTTTGCTAATTATTCAGTCAGGGACACAGCTTATACTTCAGTAGTCTTAGATCATTTAATAATGATGATTATACTTTATAACTAGAAGAAGCCCCATATCCTGTTCATTGCCCCTTTTTCAGTCATGTGGATTGACTTATACCTGAAGTGGTTAATTCTCACCTTGACATCTCAAAGAACAACTGAATCTCTACCAAGGGTGAATGTGTCCTTCCTCTTAATGTCTAAAAGAAAAGGTTAAAATTCATTGAAGCAAAATGCAACAACCCAAAATGTTGGGGAGGTGGTTTCCACAGTTATTTCATATGACAGTGCTTGGAGTGAAAGTACATGACCCATGACCATGGTGAAGAAGTAAAAACACTTTACCTTGTTCCTCCTCACTGATGTCCTTATGGGTGTTTTGCACAGTTGAGCGTTTTGTGTCTTGTCATCTGTGTAGGCAACAGCCCTCTTCCCTGGGATAGAACTAGATGATATTTAGACACGTTGATTTGACTTCTCCATTGCTCACATTGATGTGGATATGATTGTAATGCTCTGTTTTGTGGGCTTCCCAAGAAAACAATAAATCCCTTACTAGTTCAAAATGCAGTAGCACAGATCCTAACAAATACAAGAAAGAGAATATCATTCCTGTTTTGAAAAACCTTCACTGGTCACCTGTATTATCTAGGATCAATCTGAAAGTTCGCTTACTTGTTTTTAAAGCTTTAAACAACCTAGCACGTCTGTACCTTACTGAATGTCTGTCTTCATATGTTCCTATACGTGACCTGAGATCTGCACATACTGGCCTACTGCAAATACCACATGTGAAATACAGAAAGAGTGGAGAGGCTGCTTTTTGTTTTTATGCTTCTAAATGATGAAAGTCACTACCACTTTTTATGAGGCAGTCAAGCTCGGTACATTGTTTTAAAAAACATTTGAAAATATATTTTTTTAATTTTGCTTTTAGTTAAAGTGGTTCTTTGTTCTTTCTATTTCTGTTGCTTTTTTTAGCTCTCTTAGTTCTTATTTTATTACGACTTTCCTAATTTTTATGTATTTATTTAATTGACATTTATGTTGCTTTACTGTATTGCTGTGTTTTCCTTTACAACTGAAAGTATATCTCTTAATTTTAATATTTTCTTTTTACGCTTGGTTTGTAAAGCACCAAAGCACTATTTGTATGAAAGGTGCTCTATAAATAAAGTTTAGAATTATTATACTTTGTTACACTTTTGGTTAGGACAAAGATTCTAGTAGAGGTGGCCTCTTTTACCCTTGTTCCAAGAAATTGGAAAACTACCTTCAGAATACACTGACAATGACCATCTACTGTCTCCTCTGTGTATTGTCATCATGCATATCTTGTGTATTATTTATTGTTGTTGGTTTTGTCATTCTGTAAAGAAGCCACCTTTCAAGGCGCTATATCAAATAATGTTTGTTATTATTATTGACATTTTTCATCATTAAATGTGGCGAAGAGTCTTAAGAGAATATCAAAGAACACGTTGCTCTTACCTTTCCATTCCAAGAAATGCCCTCAGCTCGGATTGCAGAGATTGACCTCTCTGTCTCAAATTCTGAGAAACATTGATTTTTCGATTGAAAAATGAGCATTTCTTAAGATTCACATAACATCACCAGTCAACATTTGCCACTTGACATCAATAGAAACCATAGAGTACATGACATTTCCAATCAGTTTTCTTTCAAGGTACAATACCAATCACCTTGCCAGAAAAGTTATACTGCGGTAGATACAGATGCAACCATTCAAAGTGAGCAGTACAGACACGTACCGGAGGTAATTGGCTACGGCGTCGCGCATTGTGACGCACGATGACGCGCAGTACCGCGGTACGTGATTGGTTGACCGACAGGGGCACTCGTGGTCCGTTGGTCTGTCGTAGAAAGATTTACAGTAAACGTCTTTACTGTGCCCGTTGTAGTATTGAATATTTATATAGAATTTTACCACTGAAGGGAAATCTTAGTAGCTGAGCATAAAAAGAATAGGAGCATACTGTAACGCGTGTGAAGGCCATAAACGATATTAATTTTGGAACATAAACATACAGTATATGGCTGGTCTCGGTACTTTAAAGAAAACATACACGAAACATGGTTTCATTATGACCAGAATCGGTCTTGAGATATTTTTAACTTGATGTACAGTATTTCAGAGGTATGTCTTGACACCGATACTACGTAAATACTGCTCACGTATATGTTTCTAGGTTTATATTATGCATTTCATACGGTCAAATTACTTTTGAGCAACTGATAAGAAGCGCGAAACGGTATGCCCAGGGCGTTTTTGTTTTCGTTTTGTTTTAATGCAGTGCGGGGACTCTGCTTTAACTATATCGCCGTGGATTCATTAGAGATATCAAGTACATACAAGTCATTTTTTAAATGTTGTAGTTCGTCTTGTAAAAATGTTACGAGTACATCATCTGTACATCATCATCTTACACAGGTTCTGTTTCCATATTGCGGATTTTGGTTACGTAATATTATTTTCTAATTTCACGTTGTGAATATATGATTTGGGCAAACAGAGCCGCAAAGAAGTACATTATGGGTTGTTGTTTTTTTTTGCAGTTTTATCTAGAACAAGCGATGCTTAAACCTTTGTCTGATTCTTGTGAAACTATCCACATGACAGTTACCTAGGAGTTGACTTCAGTGATGTCACTGATGGGATGTTTCTAAAAATCCATCCACTGTAAAATGTCTTCTCCAGTTGTCCTGCATATGTATTCGCTAATGAAGCTGTTTGTTCTGAGCCTGGTTCTCTACATTTCTGTATGAACCAGCTTAGAGGGCTAAAGACAGCTTGTGTTTAAATTGAGTGTAAGGTAATTTATGCTTCTGTGTATAATGTTTCTGTAGTGCTTTTTCAGCACTCTGCATGTGACTGCGCCGGTGGCGCTGTGGGTTAGGTTCCTGACTCCCCTGTCACATGGTCTGTGATCGAATCCCACTGGAACTATGACTTCTTTTTTTAACAAACATTTCTTTGAAAAAATGAAACGTTTCCCTTGGTCAGAGATTAAATAAAACCTCACTCGCACCAAACAAATTTATATTTCTAAATATCACAACATGATCGAATTTAAGTCTTTTTAATAACAATGAATAGTCACCTATGCGTTACAAAATAAACATTTATATTGATTTGAATCGCATTTTGATTTAAATCGTAAACGCGTGTTTAAATATATGTGTTTAAAGGCGATATATAAAAGCGCTGATTCTTATGGAGTGTGTTCCGCCGGGGATTCAAAAATTTTTTTTTTTAATCGCGTATCTAAGGAAAATAGCAGTATAACTTTGTTCATGCACATCATTATACAGTATCTCATTTTGTATTTCTATAAAAAAAAATTGTTTGCCCAGCCACTGTTGTTGTTATTGTTTTTATCCTGTAAAGCGCTTTGAGGAGCACAGCTTTCTCACCACTTAGATTACTTTTTGATACCATCCTTACACAAAGCAGAAACTGATTGTATTTTCCGATGACATGCAAGTGGAAAGATTACAGATTTTAATCGTCTTTTTTCTGAACCAGGGAAAATCTGATCATGTTTCTCTATAACAATAATAAAAAACTTTATTTTACATATCACCTTTAAAAGTGGCATCTCAAAACAATACAGTAGATGTAAACCACAGATTACAAAGTAAATACCCAGACAAACGCAAACGCGTTTTTAATAAAATGCGTTCATTCATTCAACAGAGAGAGAGCGTAAAACCTGGGTGTAACAGCTGTTCCTTTTTCTGATCACTCGCTCTCTGGATAAACGTCTCGCCTGTCCTGTTCTTTGTTTTCCTAATTTGCCGATTATGCCTGCTGCGATCCACTCCTACCCTCACACCTAAAGAAGACTATTTTAAATTTCTTTGCGCATCCTTAAGGTGATATCACATAAAGGTGATATGTAAAATAATGTTTTTTTATTATTGTTATAGAGAAACATGATCAGATTTTCCCCGGTTCAGAAAAAAAAAGATCTAAAGTATACTAGTTAAGAAAAATAAACGGGAAAAAGCTATGCTGAAAGTTTATTAAGATACTTAGAAGACAAAGATATCAATTTATTTTAGTTAAAATTTTATATATCACCTTTAAAAGTGGAATCTCAAAGCAAAGTAAATACCCAACACTGATTGTACCCATCTGTCATGCTAATAAAACACCTTGAATTGAATTGAACTGAGGGAGAGAGGGGGGGAGGGCGAGCGAGATAACCAGGACGTAAGGCAAATAAGATACACTCCACAGGCATTCACAACAGCAACATATGAAACGTTTGCACATATAGTTAAGTTATTACTTGGTTTTCAAAGTGCAATGAAATACAATACTGTTGTTGTTGCTGTTCTTGTTGTTTTTATCCTGTAAAGCGTTTTGAGAAGCCACCTTTAAAGGCGATATATACTGTAAAAGCGCTGATTCTTATGGAATCTGTTCCGCCGGGGATTCAAAATCTTTTTAATTTTTTTTTTAATCGCGTATCTAAGGAAATCTCAGTATAACTTTGTTCATGCACAAACAGTGGCATGTTACATTATTAATTTGGGTGTCTCCTCTTGCCAGAAAGCTCTAAATTGCATTTTGAGTGCGGTTTTTGACTTTGAAACTGCGACACTTTAAACTGCGACACTTATCATTCAACCAGAGCTCGAAATATCACAAGGACCATCAAGAGCACAGCAAAGACTGTATTAAAAGAATCGCGGATCTAAAGAAATTAATAATATATAATTATATTGTATGTTACACCTACAGTAGTTCACTGCTTTAAATACATCGAATTAAGAAAGTTAGGTGTAGCACTTTAGATCTTTTTTTCTGAACCAGGGAAAATCTGATCATGTTTCTCTATAACAATAATAAAAAACATTATTTTACATATCACCTTTAAAAGTGGCATCTCAAAGCAATACAGTAGATGGAAAAACAGTTAAAAGGGACCAAAGTAAATACCAGACAAACGCAAACGCGTTTTTAATAAAATGTTTTTATTCATTCAGCAGAGATATAAAGTTAATATCGAAATAAAGTTATTTTTCAAGCAATGCAACAAACGTCGGGCAATGTGTTTTTTTTAATCCAACATTGACAGCCACATCTTAAATCTTGTCAGTCAGCTCTTTTTTCTCTATTTGAATTGTGGCTTACACATCGCACGACTTTAAAAGCTAGAAAGACAGGTTTCGATTCACATTAGCTGGCGAGCCTTGTTTTGTCAATGGACAGCACAAAAAACAGACAATACACTGGGGGGGGGGGGGGGAGGGCAAGCGAGAGAGAGAGTTTTTTACCCTCTGTCAAAAAACCCAAATAACCCGGGGCAGAGACTCTGGGGGGATCATTGCGTGGTACAGAGCGGAGCTCAGTCAATTCTTATGGAATGTGTTTTCTTTCTTCTTTTTTTCAGCATGGAATAAACCTGTTACTTGATTCATATGGATGCCCGGTTCCGCCGGGGATTCAAAACATTTTTTATTTTTTTTTTAATCGGGTATCAAAGGGAATAGCAGTATAACCCTGTTCTCTTGATTAGTTGATTTCTCTTGCCAGAAAGCTCTAAATTGCATTTTGAGTGCGGTTTTTGACTTTTTTTAAATTGCATTTTGAGCACGCACAGCACATACAAGGGTTAATTGCACAATGAACTGCGCCAAGAAATTTAAAATAGTCTTCTTTAGGTGTGACGGTAGGAGTGGACCGCAGCAGGCATAATCAGCAAACCAGGAAAACAAAGAACAGGACAGGTGAGACCTGTATCCAGAAAGCGAGTGATCAGAAAAAGGAAATGGTGTTACGCCCAGGTTTTCGACCCAATTGTTTTAACTTGCTAATGCATCAGACACATTTCCTGGCGTATTGTGTTTTAAATAAAATAGGAGTGTCTTCCCCTGGTATTAGCTCATTGGTATGGTGTAAGTTTTATCTGTACCATACCATACAGTATATAGGTACAGAATTCAAGATGCACCACTGTATCGCTTTGGTAAGGAGACGGACTATGGCCAAAATCACAAAGACTCTCTCATACCAAATAATGAAGATGAAAAGAAACGGGAAGTCAAGACGGGACATTGTACAGCAGTTGGCTTCGATGGACATCTTCCTTTCTGAAAGCACAGTGAGACGGCATTATAAAGGGGAGAGGAGGCAAAGAGAATCTAAACCGAGGATGATTCAAAGGTAAATAAATTTCTAAAAATACCTTTCTTGCATGTAAATACAACTACGCACATTATTTTTAAAACTAACTGTTGATCTCTTTTTTTTCAAGTCCTATTGTGCGAGCTATCGACAAACTGACTGATGAAAATGATGAGCTACCGGCGATGCAAGTCCAAAGACGGCTATGGGCTGACCTCAGTGCGACCGTTAGCCCGACATCAATAAGAAGAGAGCGCAGGAGGCTTGGATGGAGATACAGAAAAGCCAACACATGCCCCATGATAAGGCTTAAAAACAAAGAGGAAAGACTCAAACAAGCGCTCCAATGGATTGAACAGGGGGAGGCATTTCAGGATGTACTTTTCACCGACAAAACAACAGTGGCTCTGGAACAGTTTTCAACAATGGCATTTTGCAAAAAGGGGAGATATGTGGACAAGCCAAAGCCCAAACATCCACTGAAGGTTCACGTCTTGGGGGGTATATCTCGAATTCTTCGAGGAAGTCGTGGTCACACAGCATGCCGCCCCATATATCAGGAGCAGTTTGGATCAAGGCACCGTCTCTTTCAAGACAACGATCCGAAACACACAGCAGCAAAGGCGAGGCTTATAGCAGAAGGAGTGAACTGGGTGAAAACTCCAGCCGAATCCCCAGATCTAAATCGATAGAGATGGTTTGGCATTCGTTGAAAGACTACGTTCGGAAAACTGCTAAGCCCGTCACAAAGCAGGAACTGATCGATGCGATCTATAAATTCTGGGAGGAAGAACTGACCGAACAAAATTGTAACAATTTTATTAACAGGCTGTTTCGTGTTCTTCCTAGGATTGTTTACCGGGGCGGGGGACATTCGGGAATGTGAGTCTGAGAAAGACAGTCTCACGTTTGTGGACAGTCTGTCCACAAACAAAACATGTAAAAAAAATGTAAAAAAAACAATTACTTTTTGTCAATGGAAACCGGTGTGTGTGTCTCTCTCTGCTGGATGTCTCCCTCTCTCTCTGCTGAATGAATAAAAGCATTTTATTAAAAACGCGTTTGCGTTTGTCTGGTATTTACTTTGGTCCCTTTTAACTGTTTTTCCATCTACTGTATTGCTTTGAGATGCCACTTTTAAAGGTGATATGTAAAATAAAGTTTTTTATTATTGTTATAGAGAAACATTATCAGATTTTCCCTGGTTCAGATCTAAAGATCTAAAGTGCTACACCTTACTTTCTTAATTCGATGTATTTAAAGCAGTGAACTACTGTAGGTGTAACATAACATTCAGAAATACAATCGAGAATAGTTTTGTGGTGTTTGTTTAGATGAAACGTTCCTAAAACGTATAACGTAACAAAATTAAAGACAATTAAAATCTGTAATCTTTCCACTTGTACTGTGTAGTGTTTCATAGCCGTTCAGGGACGCCAAATATGTAATCATAGTGGCTCTCTGAAGGCACCAGTTCTGTAGGGTTTGGGCATTTACTGAGACAATTATCAATTGTAGCAGTAAATCACAAAGTTGATTCTTTTGATGGCTTTAGAATCCAACCACGCGACATAACTCAAACAACGCGCACACACAGGTACTAATACACGAGGATACATTTATTAATACATAGAATATGCATATAAACCTAACAGATCTTATCGTGAGGGTTATCAGAATACAAAAGGTATATATTCAATCAGTTACGAAGAGTTACACATATCAAGAGGACATACGTTCAGTATATCATTCATTAAGACCGTTTCGTAAATGAACTTGGTTATAACTTCTACATTAGATACTCAAAACAAGTACATAACTCTTAGGAATTAAATTGATATCAACTGGTTGGGATAACAATTGAATTCTCGAGCTGTAATGCATTGAAGTTGAATACTCATCCAATTTCTGGGGATTCAGATCTCCTGCGGGCACAAAGAAACAGTTGCAGGCTGTTGCTGTCCAATCCGCTCTCTCTGGCTCCGTGCCAGGCTGTGCTGTGCGGCTTGCGACGGTGCGCTGCTGATGCTCACTGACCGGCTAGTTGTGTTGGCTTTAACTAGCAAAGTTTGCGCACAGGAGAAAAGTTACTGTGGGTCCCAGCAAGTCAGGAAGAGGACCGGTTCGTTCCTGATGAAGAGCTAGTTCTGAATAGTGATTCAGCTGTCCACAGTCCCGACCTGTTCACGAGGCTTGCTGCTGGTGCTAACCTCGGGTGGATCCTCTGGTTATTCTCTGGCAACCTCCACTCTAGACTCTTAGAACAAAGGAAAGTTCTGGCACTCGGACACACTGGCCGTTCCGTGGTTGTCCGGGCTGAGTCTCGGGATGGTCAGGAGGCGCGCTGCGAGAATGTCCTGCCCTTGGGAGCCTTCTGCTCCTGGGCCGTCCTGCCCTGGAATTCTCCTTTGAATTCCCTTTAGAACAGTCCACAGAATCCTCTCCAGAATCTTACTGAATCTCCCGAATCTGAATCTTGTTGAATCTCCCGAATCTGAATCTCCAGGCCTGTGTTGCCTGTTTTTACCTGGAGGAACTTCAGCTCATTCATTGGCTGAAAGTTCCATGGGCATCAGAGTCCCACGTGGGTTACTCAGCCCTACCAGTCCCTGATTGGTTGATCAAGGTGAGATATGAGTCACTTAGTCCTGACACTTAGGAATGTAGTCCAGATGTCCAACTGGCACTCCCTAGACAGATAGGCACCAATGGATGACCATTGATCATGATAGCCAGACTTAGCTAAGTGCATCCCCCTTTGGGAGCTGTCCTAGGAAACCTTAAATCACCCTGCACTAATGGTCTCTCTGTGGCTGCACCACAGAGATGAACAGAGAAATGGGGCCTCATTTGGGAAGCTCAGAAACACTTAATTCTGCCTTATTATTAAGCCTCGCCGCTACATATCCCCCCTTTTTGAAGGTCACGAGGTCCTGAGGCGTTGTTGCCTTCAAAACAAAACAGAGTTAAGTGATGTCCCTTGCCATTAGAACATTAATCTTAAATGTCCACATTACTCCTCGAGAATTCATACCAGAACCAGCATTGGATACAAACAGGATGAATAACATCTGGAGTATGTATAAACACGGTAGGAGACATTATCTAAGTCTAGGAATTACACATCAGGAAGCTCACTGTCAATATCTGATACCTCTGTAGTAGATATTTGGGGAGAAGTCACTTCCTTTCTTTTGACATGCTACCTTTGACTCATTCATGCTACCCGGAGTACATCTTGATGTGAGAGTACAGCATTCAGAGTACATCCAGTCATGATCCAGCTACCCGGCAGTAGTGTTACAATAACAACAGTTCCTGTTCCCAGCCCCCCGATAAACCACAACACCTGTGTTGGGTATCTGCTAGGGTGGTTTGGAGGTTTGTTCCATTAAAGCAAACTCAACTACCTGTACCTCTTCAGGCTTACTGTTTCTTGGATTTCTATCCAATTCCTTAGTGTGGCATCTGAAGGCATCCACGACCTCAAGTTTGGTCTTATATTGTCTGGTTCCAGACCGTACAGTGTTAAGTTACCATGCTGTACTATGGCCTCCTCGGGAACTTACAGGAACTGTTTGATTAGGTAGCTGTATTGCGGTAGCTGTATCATGCCTGTCACAAGTCATAGTGTCAGTTAAATGTGGTGTGTTGACCAGCCATTTACGTCCCACCTGCTCTTCATGGGGTTCATTAACCTCCCTCTGCCCATTAGCAGCTTTACACCCTTCATTGGTGAATCGTTTAGACACAGTCAATGGATAGCTTTGGTAGCCATACCCATCTCAAGATTTGGAACCGAATTCAATCTTGGATTGCCTTCTGGGTGAGCTATGAGCGATGGGGTTAATGTCACATTCTCCTCTACTGAGAAGAGTGGAATCAAGTGGGTTGGGAATTGTGCCGTGGCTAGACTGGCTACAGTGGCACTAAACTCCCTTAACAGGTCTTGTGTCAACATTCTGGCCTGTTGCACACAAGCATAAACCCACTGTATAACACCAACAATCATGTCCACTGGTTGGGGAATAAGGTTTAACCCTGTTGCATAGGAAGTTGCCTGTAGGATTTTCCCTAAGCTTTCCAACTTTTGCTGCTGTCGATACAGTCTGTCACTACCCTCTGGCCTCTCTGACACCTGCCTTCTTGGGGCAGTCAGGGTGAGAGTGCCAGTAGCACACAAACCTACCAAAAAGAGCAAATGCACAACAGTGGTGGCAGCAATCAGTCCTCCCAAAAGTCTTTTAGGGTGGCTGATCCCAGTCATCTCCTTCTGAGTGACTGTTGCCTTTCTAAGCTGGCACAGCTTGTACATGGTGTCTTTCTCAGTATGCCATGTGGCATCTTGGGCACCAACATCCTGGAAATCTGGGGAGATCTGACACAGCTGCTGATGCTGCTCCTCCATTTCCAGGGCATCTGCTTTTTCGATTTGTTCATGCCTGTGCTCTAGGAACCCTGCAGGGGGTGGTGCAGCGGTGGAGCATGCCTGACCCTCGGCTGAGTGGTCATCTGGAGCACCTGAGTGATCTGAGATTGTTACCCCATTCTCACTGTTCCGGTCCACCGTGCACACTTCCTGATTGAGGAATCCCTCTATCGGCATGTTTACAATCGTTCGCTGGGCGTGGGTGTAGGACACCTGCTCGCTCCCCCCTTCCCTCGCTAGGGGTTCAGGGAGCTGCCCCAGCACTGGGATAGCTAGTTCATTGTCTTTGAACTTACTATCACCCACCAGGCCCATGTCAGTGCAGGCGGGGATTCTGACACCCCTCTTTGCGATGTCCTGCACTGGCAGGCGGGTGACTTGACCATCCAGCTCCAGTCTGGCTGAACCACTGTTGGTCAGACTCAGACTGACAGACTGAGCTGGTGGCTGTAAGAAAACCGGCTCGGCTTTCATTCCCTGTCCCTTCTGGGGGACTGGGTGTGTTGGAAACCCTGCTGTTGAGGCAGGAACAATCAGGTCAGTCTCACTCACTACCTGGTAGTTGTGAGAAATAATGTTACCTGACTGCAGGTTCCCTGGGTCACAGCAGAGGGAATCGGCATCTGGGATCAGGTGTGTCCACAGCGCAGTAGTCTCAGCGTCCAGCTGGACCTCCTGTCTAACCTGTGAATGTTGCACCAGGGGCACCTGGCGGTGGCCCTGTGACAGCTGCTTAAGCAGATCCTCACTGATAGAGGACCTCTCAGGGCTAAGGGCGAGGGCTACATCACCAACCTGCTCTCCTGCCATCTGGATCCCTTCCACCACTGCGGGGTGGTGGTCCTGACCCCTCTTGGGTGCCGGGGTGCACAGGGAAAGCTCCTTTTCATCGCCAGGTGGGGAGATCTGCTCCTCTTTAGGGATGTAAAAGGGGTGTGCTTTACCTGGTGGATCAGGCGGCTGCTTGGAGCACCGCTCCTGTGGCAGGGAGGCTGTTGTGACCTCAGCCGGGACACGACTTCCCTGTATATCCGGGGAACAAGAAAATATTTTTATTTCTTGTCCAGAGGGAACAGAAGGAATCTCCACATAGGCTTCTGTGTTCGGTGGGCACTGTGTGAGCACAGTCTGCCTCTTGGCCCCCCTTTCCTTCTGTACAGAAGGCTTAGGAGCCTTGACCTGGTTCCACACTTTGCCTTTCTGGTGATCCACCAAAGGTTCCACTCTGAGTCGCATGCCCTTTTCTTTTTCTACCCGTTTGAGCTTGCCGTGTGACATCAAACACCTTTCAACCTCAGTGTCAATCAGTGTCTCACTGGGTAAGACACCTCCCATGGCAGCCTTGAGGTAAAAGCTTCCTGCTTTTCCTCTGTGTTTTACTGCCTGCTCTGTGACTTCAGGGGTGGAGTCAGCACTCGCTTGGGAGTGGCCGACCTCATCCAGGAAGGAACCCTTCCGCTCAATCAGATAGACTGAGGGAGGGAGAGGGGGCGGGTCTCCGCCTCCTCCAGTGGAGAGTATCAGCTCATTCACGCTTCCGGCAGCCTTGGGGAGCGGTTGTCCCTGTCCTAATAAAGCTTGTTCAAGCCTGGCCAGGCGGGTGGCTACTGAATCCTTTTGTTCAGCCTTTTCTAGCCCTTTCCCTCCCCCGGTGTTCTCATGGCACTTAGGACGCTGGGTGCGGTCCTGTGTGCCTGCTTTGGAACGGGGCTTAGCCAGCTCAGGACCCTGTGCTCCTTCGAGCAGGAGGGAATTAACCCTGCTGGCTCTGACGGCGAACACGGTCGCTTTAGCAGCTTTTTGCTCAGAGCGACTTTGGACATCATACTCCCAGGCTTTCTGCACTAATCTCTTAATATCAGTCACTTTCATTGTCTGTGCATCTGTATGCATTAAGATCATCTTTCTGACTGATGGGTGGAGATTCGCAATGAATAAACCCTTGAAATGTGTGTTCTCTTCGCAACCCTCATCATTTCGCCCTGCAAAATAAGTTCGTCTAAGTCTCTCGTAATATTCGCGAGGGGACTCTGCTCTCTCGTGCTTAATGTTAAGGGCGGCGGCTATCGCGGCAGTCGGATCAATAAACGCACTGTATTCTTCGATAAGTGCTTGACATAGCTGCTCAAAGTCATTACAGACTTCTTTCATCTGCCTAGCCATCCACTCATGTACAGCTCTGCTGGTAGTTTTCCTGACCAGAAACACTTTCTCCTGTTCTGTGGCGTTTGGCAGGTACTGCAGGTTATACCTGAGGTCTTGAATATAACTCTCGATATTATTCTCTGACACTGCGGGGTCAAATCTCTCTATATCCTTCGCTAGCTCTCTCAGAGAATGGAGATTTATTCTTCTAGCTTCTCCGCTGACGGAGATATGGAAGAGATCGTGGTCAGACTTGTCGCTGCTAGAGAGAGTGCTTAATAGCGACTCGAATTCAGACCTTTTAGCAACCATCGTTAAACTTAAAGAGTATTACTTTTAAGTACGAAATCACAGTTTTACCACAGAAAACCACAAGATCAAGTATGCAATCAACCCGGTAGATTGCAAAAGATCACAAAACAATCAAGCACTGCTTAAAGAGCAAGGGGAACTTTTTTCCTTTCGGCTTTCAGCACACTGTATTGTCGTGTATGAAACCCGCGGCGTTTTATATGAATTATTCCGCTTGGTTGATTCATTTCAGTCTTGCCACGCCCACCCAGGGACGCCATAAATGTAGTGTTTCATAGCCGTTCAGGGACGCCAAATATGTAATCATAGTGGCTCTCTGAAGGCACCAGTTCTGTAGGGTTTGGGCATTTACTGAGACAATTATCAATTGTAGCAGTAAATCACAAAGTTGATTCTTTTGATGGCTTTAGAATCCAACCACGCGACATAACTCAAACAACGCGCACACACAGGTACTAATACACGAGGATACATTTATTAATACATAGAATATGCATATAAACCTAACAGATCTTATCGTGAGGGTTATCAGAATACAAAAGGTATATATTCAATCAGTTACGAAGAGTTACACATATCAAGAGGACATACGTTCAGTATATCATTCATTAAGACCGTTTCGTAAATGAACTTGGTTATAACTTCTACATTAGATACTCAAAACAAGTACATAACTCTTAGGAATTAAATTGATATCAACTGGTTGGGATAACAATTGAATTCTCGAGCTGTAATGCATTGAAGTTGAATACTCATCCAATTTCTGGGGATTCAGATCTCCTGCGGGCACAAAGAAACAGTTGCAGGCTGTTGCTGTCCAATCCGCTCTCTCTGGCTCCGTGCCAGGCTGTGCTGTGCGGCTTGCGACGGTGCGCTGCTGATGCTCACTGACCGGCTAGTTGTGTTGGCTTTAACTAGCAAAGTTTGCGCACAGGAGAAAAGTTACTGTGGGTCCCAGCAAGTCAGGAAGAGGACCGGTTCGTTCCTGATGAAGAGCTAGTTCTGAATAGTGATTCAGCTGTCCACAGTCCCGACCTGTTCACGAGGCTTGCTGCTGGTGCTAACCTCGGGTGGATCCTCTGGTTATTCTCTGGCAACCTCCACTCTAGACTCTTAGAACAAAGGAAAGTTCTGGCACTCGGACACACTGGCCGTTCCGTGGTTGTCCGGGCTGAGTCTCGGGATGGTCAGGAGGCGCGCTGCGAGAATGTCCTGCCCTTGGGAGCCTTCTGCTCCTGGGCCGTCCTGCCCTGGAATTCTCCTTTGAATTCCCTTTAGAACAGTCCACAGAATCCTCTCCAGAATCTTACTGAATCTCCCGAATCTGAATCTTGTTGAATCTCCCGAATCTGAATCTCCAGGCCTGTGTTGCCTGTTTTTACCTGGAGGAACTTCAGCTCATTCATTGGCTGAAAGTTCCATGGGCATCAGAGTCCCACGTGGGTTACTCAGCCCTACCAGTCCCTGATTGGTTGATCAAGGTGAGATATGAGTCACTTAGTCCTGACACTTAGGAATGCAGTCCAGATGTCCAACTGGCACTCCCTAGACAGATAGGCGCCAATGGATGACCATTGATCATGATAGCCAGACTTAGCTAAGTGCATCCCCCTTTGGGAGCTGTCCTAGGAAACCTTAAATCACCCTGCACTAATGGTCTCTCTGTGGCTGCACCACAGAGATGAACAGAGAAATGGGGCCTCATTTGGGAAGCTCAGAAACACTTAATTCTGCCTTATTATTAAGCCTCGCCGCTACAACTGTATGTCATCGGAAAGTTTCTGCTTTGTGTAAGGATGGTATCAAAAAGTAATCTTAAGTGGTGAGAAAGCTGTGCTCAATGTATTTAAGGGACTTAAAAGTAAAAGGAGATGCTTCATATTGCTTGACTAATTTTAAAAACTAAGTTATAAATGCAGACGCTCCCTCGGTGCCGCGCCGGGTGTAAATATCAAAATATACATTCGTCCCGGGCACAGGCCGAAGAGCGCCCGGCTGGGGTGCGCGGGGAAGAGCAGGACAGGAGTGAAAGGCGGGGTTAAGGAAGGCGTACAGTCTGGGCAGGTATAGATTACACTTTTCTAAAACGTATTTGAAAAATAAAAACGATTACAATCTAATCCTTCCACGTTTGATCCCAAAATCCCAAGAAAAATACATCTAAACGGGTAGAAAGCTATGCTGAAAGTTTATTAAGATACTTAGAAGACAAAGATACTGTATGAATTTATGTTGCATTAGTCTGATTATGATTAAAAAAAAGACATATAATTAAACACGCATTTGCGATTTAAATCAAAACACGATTTAAATCAATATAAATGTTTATATTGTAATGCATACTGTCCAGCCTCCATTTCTCTATAAAAATTTACTCTATTACAAATTTACAATTTGTTGATAATAGAAATGTTAGGTTCTCTAAAGTTTTGTGATAGCTGACCCACCCAGGCAGGAAAAGATCAGCTGCACTGGTAAGATGCGACACCGAAGATATGATTAATAACCTTTTAAATCTGAAGGGAGATCTGAAGGGATCCCCCCCGCCCCTCACACACACAACAGAAGCAGGAAGCAGAAGCAGGGACTGTTGTCAGAAGGGAAGAAGGTGACTATTCATTGTTATCAAAAATGACTTAGAATCGATCATGTTGTGATATTTTGAAATATAAAAGTCAATTGATTGTCCATAATATCGCTATTCTATTTTTTCGAAGAAATGTTTGTTAAAAGAAAAGTGCAGCACCAGCTGGATTTCAAATACCTATTAGAATATGATTTGCACAAAACCCAAAAGAAATACAGTTCAGGACTTTCATGAATCTAGTTAAAGCAATTTTAAAGTGAGCTGACCAATAACTACTGTAAATCTATAGAACAAAAACAAACAGTAAAACTAAAACACAGATCTCTTAGCTTCCTATTGCATGAAGCAGATGACTGAATGACCAAGCCTAACTAGTAGCCAGAACCCCAGTTAACCCTCCGTAACACAAAGTTTAACTACACGACAGGAACTCTTTCGCACTGAGTGAAAATCAAAAATGGATCCATAACTTTACATCATTTTACTATGTTGTGCCAATACCTGCATTTACATTTAGAACTAATGATGTCATAGAACACGGACCAGCATCACAGGAGTTCCAAGTGTCTCCAAGGAGACAACAGAACCTCAGTTGTGTTTAACATACACACTTTGAAACATACTGTAACACTCAGTTAACATGTCTGGTTTAGTTGAAGAATCGGCTAAGGCAAGTTTCAGGGTTTAATGGTGGGATGGTACCTGTGCTTTTTTCCCCCAACCGTTAGAATATGATTCGCACCAAACCCAAAAGAAATACTGCACAGTTCAGGAACTTCATGAACCTAGCAACTGTAAAATAAGCTTACAAACAACTGAATTGAAATGCAAAAAAGTTCAGAGAAAGGCACAAACTATGTTTACTTGGGGTTTACAAAATTAAAGCTAACTCAAATTGTAATGATAAACAATCATGCTGCCAATTTACAGAGAAATATCATGTTTTTGGAATAATTTATTATTTGTTAAATAGGAACCCAGTATAATGGAATCCCTTGCGATCCTGTCTGCAGAGATAAAGGTTAGCATTTTTTTCTCTTTAGCTCTGTCATTCCCAGAAATATAATGAACAGAAATATATTTTGCCAATCTTTTCATAGTAATCCAAACAACTCTGCGTGTATCTGACATTTGTAATATTTATCTACCGCAGTATAACTTTTCTGGCAAGGTGATTGGTATTGTACCTTGAAAGAAAACTGATTGGAAATGTCATGTACTCTATGGTTTCTATTGATGTCAAGTGGCAAATGTTGACTGGTGATGTTATGTGAATCTTAAGAAATGCTCATTTTTCAATTGTGTCTATGTTTCTCAGAATTTGAGACAGAGAGGCCAATCTCTGCAATCCGAGCTGAGGGCATTTCTTGGAATGGAAAGGTAAGAGCAACGTGTTCTTTGATATTCTCTTAAGACTCTTCGCCAGATTTAACGATGAAAAATGTCAATAATAATAACAAACATGATTTGATATAGCGCCTTGAAAGGTGGCTTCTTTACAGAATGACAAAACCAACAACAATAAATAATACACAAGATATGCATGATGACAATACACAGAGGAGACAGTAGATGGTCATTGTCAGTGTATTCTGAAGGTAGTTTTCCAATTTTTTGGAACAGGGGTAAAAGAGGCCACCTCTACTAGAATCTCTGTCCTAACCAAAAGTGTAACAAAGTATAATAATAATAATAATAATAATAATAATAAACTTTATAGAGCACCTTTCATACAAATAGTGCTTTGGTACTTTACAAACCAAGCGTAAAAAGAAAATATTAAAATTAAGAGATATACTTTCAGTTGTAAAGGAAAACACAGCAATACAGTAAAGCAACATAAATGTCAATTAAATAAATACATAAAAATTAGGAAAGTCGTAATAAAATAAGAACAATTAAAGAGAACTAAAAAAAGAAACAGAAATAGAAAGAACAAAGAACCACTTTAACTAAAAGCAAAATTAAAAAAATATATTTTCAAATGTTTTTTAAAACAATATTCCGAGCTTGACTGCCTCATAAAAAGTGGTAGTGAGTTTCATCATTTAGAAGCATAAAAACAAAAAGCAGCCTCTCCACTCTTTCTGTATTTCACATGTGGTATTTGCAGTAGGCCAGTACAGTATGTGCAGATCTCAGCTCACGTATACGAACATATGAAGACAGACATTCAGTAAGGTACAGATGTGCTAGGTCATTTAAAGCTTTAAAAACAAGTAAGCGAACTTTCAGATTGATCCTAGATAATACAGGTGACCAGTGAAGGTTTTTCAAAACAGGAATGATATTCTCTTTCTTGTATTTGTTAGGATCTGTGCTACTGCATTTTGAACAAGTAGTAAGGGATTTATTGTTTTCTTGGGAAGCCCACAAAACAGAGCATTACAATCATATCCACATCAATGTGAGCAATGGAGAAGTCAAATTAATGTGTCTAAATATCATCTAGCTCTATCCCAGGGAAGAGGGCTGTTGCCTACACAGATGACAAGACACAAAACGCTCAACTGGGCAAAACACGCATAAGGACTTCAGTCAGGAGGAACAAGGTAAAGTGTTTAAACTTCTTCACCATGGTCATGTACTTTCACTCCAAGCACTGTCATATGAAATAACTGTGGAAACGACCTCCCCAACATTTTGGGTTGTTGCATTTTGCTTCAATGAATTTTAACCTTTTCTTTTAGACATTAAGAGGAAGGACACATTCACCCTTGGTAGAGATTCAGTTGTTCTTTGAGATGTCAAGGTGAGAATTAACCACTTCAGGTATAAGTCAATCCACATGACTGAAAAAGGGGCGATGAACAGGATATGGGGCTTCTTCTAGTTATAAAGTATAATCATCATCATTAAATGATCTAAGAGTACTGAAGTATAAGCTGTGTCCCTGACTGAAAAATTAGTAAACTCATCTTTGTAGAGTGCAGCTACTATATATTCAGTGGCATTTCCTTAAAACAACTGTATTCCCACATTCTGAATATGGAGTGTGATAATGTAGAGAATGTTGGACTTGTAATAACTAATTGAATAATAATAATAATAATCAATGAAAGTGCTTAAAAGTATCAACAAATGCCTTCAAAGTACTTGACGTGTACTTTGCTTTCGAAAGTGAAATATAATTCATGCTTACGTAAGATTTCTCTTGACTTCTCAGGAGTCTACTAACTCCAAGGACAAGTAACATCACACACCATTATTTAAGTGCTGATGTTGGAGCTGCAATACTACTACCAAGACAAAAAATGATACAGGTAACACTGCTCTCAGATTTCTAAGAATTGCTAAAATAGTATGTTTACAGAGCATTCAGTCTCATAAAGAAAATAAGTTGAGAATATGACAAGTTCCTACAGATGCAGCCATTCAAAATGCGCGGGCGATACCGCATTATTTTGCGGTACGCTGTACGCAGTCTACCGCAAGCTACCGGTAAATACCGCGAGTTACCGTAAATTCTCCTATAATACGACAAGCAAAATAATAGTATCCGGAATTTCCGCAAGGTGGAGCTAATAAAGCTCAACCTCTCATGTTTGAGCTGTGGCCATCAAAGTCTTTAACGAAGATATTACTAATAGTATTAATAATGAATGACCTTGGACAAGCTGTAAGTGTAAACTCAAAGTATTGCCCTGGTCAACATTCTTTTTTTCATTGACCATCTTTGTAAAAGTAACACCACAGCATTTCGCAATCACGCATTTGTTTCCAATCATGCAAAGTACAGTGATTCACCATGCCTTTCACATGCTCATAAAAGAGATTGATTTAGGAACATAAACATATTACCGTATGCAAACTGTACTGTATACAGTTTGTATATGTATATTTAATGTCTTAACTGTGCCCGTTTAAGTATTGACTATTCATATCTAATTTTACCACTGAAGGGAAATCTTAGTAGCTGAGCATAAAAAGAATAGGAGCATACTGCAACGAGTGTGAAGGCCATAAACGATATTAATTTTGGAACATAAACATACAGTATATGGCTGGTCTCAGTACTTTAAAGAAAACATACACGAAACATGGTTTCATTATGACCAGAATCTGTCTTGAGATATTTTTAACTTGATTTACAGTATTTGAGAGGTATGTCTTAACACCGATACTACAGTGCTTAAGTACTGCTCACGTATATGTTTCTAGGTTTATATTATGCATTTCATAAGGTCAAATTACTTTTGAGCAACTAATAAGAAGCGCGAAACGGTATGCGTTTTAGTTTCGTTTCGTGCTGGGACCCGTGGATTGATTAGAGATATCAAGTACATACAAGTCATTTTTTAAATGTTGTAGTTCGTCTTGAAAAAATGTTACGAGTACATCATCTATCAACAATTACACAGGTTCTGTTTCCATATTGCGGATTTTGGTTACGTAATATTATTTTCTAGATTTCACGTTGTGAATATATGATTTGGGCAAACAGAGCCGCAAAGAAGTACATTATGGGTTGTTGTTTTTTTTATGCAGTTTTATCTAGAACAAGCGATGCTTAAACCTTTGTCTGATTCTTGTGAAACTATCCACACGACAGTTACAGTACCTAGGAGTTGACTTCAGTGATGTCACTGATGGGATGTTTCTAAAAATCCATCCTCTGTAAAACGTCTTCTCTAGTTGTCCTGCATATGTATTCGCTAATGAAGCTGTGTGTTCTGAGCCTGGATCTCTACATTTCTGTATGAACCAGCTTAGAGGGCTAAAGACAGCTTGTGTTTAAATTGAGTGTAAGGCAATTTATGCTTCTAAAGTCATGGTCAGCATTTATTATTGAACTGTGCTGTAAAGTTGTTCTGTGCCAAGTCACATTATTTTATAGCGTTTTTATAGCGTTATCAAATCCGGTGGAGTTTCCTGACTCCCATGTCACATGGTCTGTGATTGAAACTTGTAAAACCGGTTTAATTCTTCACAGCCAGCACTCCGGTTGTAAAGTAGAAGCAGGCGAGATTTCCAGCGAAAAACACCTCCCCCTTCTTCAGGTGTGAGGGTCTTCTGCTCAGAATGAAACGCTAAAATGTAATGTAGGCTCTGAATGGGTTCAATTGTGATTTGGGCTTGATTAAGGTTGCTGCCTTTCATCTAAAACCCTACTTGAATCCTTCTAAACTAAAAATCAGTGTTTGTGAGTTCTAAATAAAGAGGTATCCAGGTAACAGTGAAACGGGCGGACAGTCTGGGGAGATCGCCCGTTTTCCATGTAAATAGTTCCCTGGTTCCGCACCCCTTGGTGTTTCTCTCGCTCTCTCTCGGGTCACCTGATCATTAGCTCGAAAGATTTGAGTGCTTTGTGTATATTCTAATGGTAGTGGGGGCAGGGTGTGTGGGAACAGGTTTGGTTGAAATTGCATTGGAGATCTATGTTCTTCACACCTGAAACATTTTCTCTGAAAGCATTTTCTTCGCAGTTTAACCGATCTTGTTACAGCATGTTACAGTTTACTATTATTAACCATATTAGTTTTAAGTGCTTAATGTAAAATCTTGTAAAAATATATTTTCATTGTTCAAATATACATTAAGTCTGACTATCATATAATAAGTTAAATACAAAACTAAAGAAAAAATAGGGTTAAATATAATTCAAAATATTTTGCTAACAATGTTAACTGTTTATGAATAATAAAATGTATTAGCTAAGGAGTAGGATGGCACAGTTGTTAGTATGTTTTTTGTTTTGTTTCTTTTTCATAAATACAACAGTAGTACCTGATGTCTCAGTGGCTTTCAAAATTAAATTATGCATGCAAACCTGTGAACTAGAAAGATAACTAAGATATCCATCCATTTATAATGGTGGCAAAGTGGTTAGCATTGCTATCTTGCAGCACTGGGGTCCTAGGTTCAATTCCTGCCATCCTGTGTGTGTGGGGTTTACATGTTCTCTCTGGGTTACATGGTTTTTCTCCATATGTGTGATATGACTCCCTCTCGCACTCCAAAACATACTGGTAAGTTAATTGGTTTATGGGAAAACTGGCCCTGGTGTGTGTGTGTTTGTGTCTGTCTGTCCTGTGATGGACTGGCGCTATGTCCAGGGTGTATTCTGCCTTGTGTTCGTTGCTTCCTTAAAATCTAAAATATGAGCTCTACTTGCCACTTACAGTACCAACAGTACCAGCTAACTTTAGTAGTGACATTTTCATGGATCTTTTTAACAATAAAATTTACAACATCAGACTTCAGACACAATTAAACAGGCCTCAAAAAAGTCTGGTACAAACATTTTCAGCATGGAATAAACCGTTACTTTAATGGTATAAACCTTAAATGGATTCATATTCTCAATACGATTTGGTGCTCAGTAACATGACTTAGAAAATGACAGAAGACATACGTATCATGCTTATCCTTCTATTTTTCATAATCGTAAACTCCTTAAGGCAGTTACATTTTCTCTGTTCTGACCTGGAGTTACAGAGAAATTTAAATTCTAATAAGAGATTTGTAATGAGGAAAGTCATACCAATCACTCATACAGTACCAGGATTTGCAATTACAATACAAATACTTTCTTTCTGTATGTGTTTATTTTGCAGTTTGAGTCTATGGCATTCCTTTGGGGGTCTATACTCCAAGGCATGACTTTTTTATGTATAAACATCAGTATTTACTGCTATTAATTACTGTACGATTTATAGTTGAAATCTGAGCCTAGATATAAAGTTAGTTATAAAGTTAAAATCTCGACAAAGCAATGTAGGAAATACAGAGAAAATAAATCCTTTCTGACATCTAAAATCAGTTTCGATCAAGGTCTCTAAAACGAACAAGAAAAAGAAGATTTTCGGAGGGCAATTACGCTGTGTTTATATAGAATAAGTGATTTATGAGCAATCTAATTTCTTGTTCGTTTAAAACAGTGAAATGTCAGCTGTAAAAGATCGCACCAGAAACAGCACTCTCTCTGCCTGTCATAGACGTTCAGGAAAGGCTGAATGAAGTCATGTCAAGTACAATAATTCGGAGATCAATAATAACAGTTGTAGGACAGTATATAAGGAGGATAAGGATTTTGAAGTTGACTCGAAATCTGATAGGTAACCAGTGCAAGGACTTGAAAACAGGTGTAATGCATCCCTGATAGGATTCTTGCTGTCATATTCTGAACATATTGAAGATTGCTCAGTGTGGATTTAATTTCCTCAGTGAACAGGATGTGCATTTATTAATTCTAGAAAAAAACTAGATTTCTCTAGTTCTTAGTTTCTCTAGTTCCCTTTAAAATAAACTATTATTCCACAATGCAGAGTATTACATGGCCAGTATTTACACATGATATTTGTGATTTAAAGAAATTAACACAAGCAGCTTTTGGAGATTTAAGTGTTGGCTGAGTTATTGCAGGATAAAAGACTAGAGATGTTGGCAAGAAGAAGATAGTTTGGGGAAAGCTGAGGAATACACTTATAACAAGAACACTTCCTAATGGGGTTAGGCATACTTTTGATGAAGATGATGAAGTTAACAGACTATATGTTTACATAGATACTGAAATAAGGATTGTATTTTAGATTATGTGTAGTTGCTGGCATTGAACTGTGTGTTGGATGCACATGAATTGAAGGAATGGGCAAACATAGCTGATGCGGATCCACAGAGCCAGCATATTAAGATGTTTATAATTAGAGGCAATTTGTTTAAATAACTAGGTATGGATACTGATGTGCAAGAGAGGTGGAAAGGCTGTTTCTTTAAGATATAAAATATTTTAATAAAATAATAAAATATTTTATTCTCAGTGAGATGCTGCCATTTCATAGTGGGTTTCTAACACTGTGTATAGTTCCATCCACACAGTGCCTTTACTTCCATCCATTTCTAATCTCTTTATCCAGTACAGAGGATTTGGAGCCTATCCCAGTAAGCGACGGACACAAGGTAGAATACACCCTGGACATAGCGCCAGTCCATCACAGGACAGACAGACACAAACACACACACACCAAGGCCAGTTTAAATCTAACCTCAGAACCTTTCTTTTCAGAAGACTTAGTGTCTGTATCTGCTTCATTTTCTAATTTTGGTAGCACCTCTAACTGCTTGTCTTTCTTATATGCATTTACTTTGTAATCTGTGGTCCTTTTATCTGTTTTTACATCTACTGTATTGCTTTGAGATGCCACCTTTAATGGTGATATATCAAATAAAGTTTTTTATTATTGTTATAGGGAAACATGATCAGATTGTCCCTGGTTCAGAAAAAAAGATCTAAAGTATACTAGTTTGTCACTCTTCTAATTCCCTTTGCTAAATGACTTTTCATACTAATCTGATCAATCTAACTGCCAGTTTTCTGTGCTTTCTCTATCCTGCTAGATTTGCAATTATTCTGAAAATTTTCTTGAAATAACTCATTTCTAAATACCTTTTTCACTGTTAACATCTTGCAGCAACTCTGCGACAAAATATACACTCTGACAGTTCATCCTGCTACCAACATTAAATAGAACAAATCTTAAGATTTCTATATTTATGTCTTTATTTAGTGGTTTCATTAGTGACAAAGGCTAAACTTTCTTGGAAAAATATCTTTTATGTGTTGTGGAAAAAACTGACTTGCTTTAACAAAATATGTTTACAAATCCTTTCACCTGGCATTTTCGTAGTTAGAAATTATGGAACGCTCTGTTAAAAGCAAGGGAGTTTTTATGTCCGTTGCAGTTCTTTTGCAACATGAATATAATTATATCGTTATTAATTTCTTGAGATACGCGATTCCATATTATATTCCCTTTTAATCAAATTCTAAAAGTATCCTTGTTGACTCCGGTATCGTGTTAGTTAAAGACTTCGATGCTTAAAATGTTTAGGGAGAAATGGAATACTGGTGTGTATTTTTTTCTTTAAAGTACCAAGACCAGCCATATACTGTATGTTTATGTTCCAAAATTAATATCGTTTATGGCCTTCACACGCGTTGCAGTATGCTCCTATTCTTTTTATGCTCAGGCACTTAGTAAAAGGAGATGCTTCATATTGCTTGACTAATTTTAAAAACTAAGTTAGAAATGCAGACGCTCCCTCGGTGCGCTGCTCTGGTGCGCCGGCTCTTACACAGTGCCTGTCTGCCGTAAGCGTTACAATATACATACCCAACACTGCTTGTACCCATCTGTCATGCAAATAAAACACCTTGAATTGAATTGAGGGGAGAAGGGGGGGATACTAAAGCCAATACTGGCTCAATGGGCTTTGACGTGCTAATGCGTTGGTTTAACAGTCCAGGTGTGGCAGGCTTCCAATATCAACTCGACTCGATTGGAAGACAATGAACGTATTTTAGCCCTAAATGAATTAATAGCAAACATGGTTTACATAAAATACATTTTTCCAAGAAAGTTTATAATAATACGATCTATAGTTGAAATCTGAGCCTACTTTAAAAATAAAGGAAAAGCATTTTCAGAGAGCAATCACGCTGTGTTTATGTAGAAAAAGCGATTAGGTTTATGAGCAATCTAATTACCTAATCGCTTAAAACGCTATATAAAATAAAGTTTATTTAGAGATGAATGATCAATGTGGTAGTTTAAATAATGTGAGTCAGGAAACTAACACAGCGCCACCAGATTTAATAACGCAATAAAAACGCTATAAAATAATGTGACACAGTACAGCACAGTACAATAATACTGACCATGACTTTAGAAGCATAAATTACCTTACACTCAATTTAAACACAAGCTGTCTTTCTGTATGAACCTCTAAGCTGGTTCATACAGAAAATGTAGAAATGCATTAGCCTGATTATGATTAAAAACACATAATTAAACACGCGTTTGCGATTTAAATCAGAACACGATTTAAATCAATATAAATGTTTATATTGTAACGCATACTGTCCAGCCTCCATTTCTCTATAAAAATTTACTGTTGCACACACACACACAATAGAAGCGGGAACCGCTGTCAGAAGGGAAGATATGTTCAAAATATCGCAAATATCGATCATGTTGCGATATTTTGAAATATAAAAGTCAACTGATTGTCCATAATATCGCTTACCTATTTTTTCGAAGAAATGTTTGTTAAAATAAAAGTTCAGCACCAGCTGGATTCAAACTCACAACCTACCAGTTGGTAGTCACGCACCTAGACCAGTAGGCTACAAGAGAGCTCGCATGATCAGGCAGGCGAAACCGCCCTACACAGCCCTGCCACAGTACACGGATATAATCATACCGTTATTAAATTCTTTAGATACGCGATTCCATATTATATTCCCTTTTAATCAAATTCTAAAAGTATGCTTGTTGACTCCGGTATCACGTTAGTTAAAGACTTCGAAGCTTCCAATGTTTAGGGAGAAATGGAATACCGGTGTGTATTTTTTTCTTTAAAGTACCAAGACCAGCTATATACTGTATGTTTACGTTCCAAAATTAATATCGTTTATGGCATTCACACGCGTTACAGTATGCTCCTATTCTTTTTATGCTCAGCTACTAAGATTTCCCTTCAGTGGTAAAATTCAATATCTACAACGGGCACAGTAAAGACGTTTACAGTAAGTCTTTCTACGACAGACCAACGGACCACGAGTGCCCCTGTCGGTCAACCAATCATGCACCGCGGTATCCCGTGTCATCATACCTGCGGTATCTGTACCGCGGTGTCTGTGCCGCGCACTTTGAATGGCTGCATCTGTACCATCTCAAACACTGCCAATCTAGAATAAAAAGGAAGTACTTGAACGCCTACTGTAATCAAACTCAAACCAGAACATATCAGTGCATGACAATGAAATGTAGTCACAATATTTCCTCTACCCATTCAAGTCCCAAAAAGGACCGAGGAACTTACCGGAGGCGATCCCTGGATTTCAAACAGAGCACAATGTAGCCAATTTAGGGGAGAAGATCACAGAGAGCTCTTCTCAGATTGCTCAGAGTCAGCCCCAGGACCCTGTCCTGACTGAAGGAGACAAAGTGGTCAAACAGGTAGGTAGAAATGAGCAAGGAACAGAGAGTATGGTTATTCTTGCATTGTTTTGTTCGTCTGTCAAAGAAAAGAGTGCTTCTGAGTTTTGTCAATGTTCATCTTTATTTTAGGAGAAGAAGAAACGGTGGTATCACACTTTGCTCAAGTGTATGATACCATGTGTGTACAGCAGACATCACCAAAGGAACAGGAGACACCTGAGTAGAGAACAAGAATATGAAAAGACTGATGGAAAAAAAGCAACAGGAGAAATCCACTGAATATGCACAATCTCGTACAGTATTTCAATGAAAAGTTTCACTGTTGTTTTTAGTGTGGTCGTATTGCATACATTTAAAACAATGTGTCTTGTTTAATTAACTATTTCATTTCCTTTAGTAAAAAGTGTTGTTTACTGTAGTCCTAGCATGAATGCAATTGTTAGAAAAAACTTGAATGTAAAACTGAATGTTTCATACAATATGGGTTTTTGTTAACCCACACACCTAAGTGAAATGTTTGATTACGTTTACAAGACATAACACATACTTCAGTTGAGTGTGAAAGGGAACAACAGAGAAAATCACAAACAAAACATTTTTGAAGGACTTTAGAAATGAAAAAAATAAAGAATTTTTCAACAAGATGTCTGTCTATAGCGAGTTTCATTTGAGATAGTCTTTTCTTAGAAGTGCAAGAGTGGTATTCCCTACAACTTATTCCCCAATTTTATCATTCTCAGAAATTAGGAGACGGAAACCACACCTACTGTAATATTAGACCTTGTAACAAGGGAACTAGGTTTCAGTGGCTTAAAAGGTGCATAAAGAGGCTCATGTATAATGACCTCCAGTGTCCCACAGGTTTCCCAAATCATTTCTTCAAGTATGGAAAAAGAGGAAATAAAGTGTCTACAGAAAGCGTATACCCCCTTGAACTTTGTTCAGTTTGTTGCGCCAGTGCCTGAGTTTCATGCACTTAAATGAGGACTTCGTTCTCACACCACATATTTTATACCACTTTTAATGGGAAAAAATGAAACCTTAGAATTGTATACATTTTCACCCACGTGTTCATATTTGGTAGAAGCCCTTTTCACAGCAATTTCAGCTGTGAGTCTGTTGGTATAGGGCTCCACCACCTCTGCACCCCCAAGATTTGACAATATTTGAGAATTTGAGAAGTCTGTCTGGTTTAGCTGAAGAATCAGCTAAGGTAAGTTTCAGCGTTTCATTTGGTTGTGTATACCTTTTACTGTTTAACTTTTTTTTGGAATATAGTAAACTTAATTGTTATGATATACTCTTTTTCAAATACCTATTAGAATATGATTTGCACAAAACCCAAAAGAAATACAGTTCAGGACTTTCATGAATCTAGTTAAAGCAATTTTAAAGTGAGCTGACCAATAACTACTGTAAATCTATAGAACAAAAACAAACAGTAAAACTAAAACACAGATCCCTTAGCTTCCTATTGCATGAAGCAGATGACTGAATGACCAAGCCTAACTAGTAGCCAGAACCCCAGTTAACCCTCCGTAACACAAAGTTTAACTACACGACAGGAACTCTTTCGCACTGAGTGAAAATCAAAAATGGATCCATAACTTTACATCATTTTACTATGTTGTGCCAATACCTGCATTTACATTTAGAACTAATGATGTCATAGAACACGGACCAGCATCACAGGAGTTCCAAGTGTCTCCGAGGAGACAACAGAACCTCAGTTGTGTTTAATATACACACTTTGAAACATACTGTAACACTCAGTTAACATGTCTGGTTTAGTTGAAGAATCGGCTAAAGTAAGTTTCAGGGTTTAATGGTGGGATGGTACCTGTGCTTTTTTCCCCCAACCGTTAGAATATGATTCGCACCAAACCCAAAAGAAATACTGCACAGTTCAGGAACTTCATGAACCTAGCAACTGTAAAATAAGCTTACAAACAACTGAATTGAAATGCAAAAAAGTTCAGAGAAAGGCACAAACTATGTTTACTTGGGGTTTACAAAATTAAAGCTAACTCAAATTGTAATGATAAACAATCATGCTGCCAATTTACAGAGAAATATCATGTTTTTGGAATAATGTATTATTTGTTATATAGGAACCCAGTATAATGGAATCCCTTGCGATCCTATCTGCAGAGATAAAGGTTAGCATTTTTTTCTCTTTAGCTCTGTCATTCCCACAAATATAATGAACAGAAATATATTTTGCCAATCTTTTCATAGTAATCCAAACAACTCTGCGTGTATCTGACATTTGTAATATTTATCTACCGCAGTATATCTTTTCTGGCAAGGTGATTGGTATTGTACCTTGAAAGAAAACTGATTGGAAATGTCATGTACTCTATGGTTTCTATTGATGTCAAGTGGCAAATGTTGACTGGTGATGTTATGTGAATCTTAAGAAATGCTCATTTTTCAATCGTGTCTATGTTTCTCAGAATTTGAGACAGAGAGGCCAATCTCTGCAATCCGAGCTGAGGGCATTTCTTGGAATGGAAAGGTAAGAGCAACGTGTTCTTTGATATTCTCTTAAGACTCTTCACCAGATTTAACGATGAAAAATGTCAATAATAATAACAAACATGATTTGATATAGCGCCTTGACAGGTGGCTTCTTTACAGAATGACAAAACCAACAACAATAAATAATACACAAGATATGCATGATGACAATACACAGAGGAGACAGTAGATGGTCATTGTCAGTGTATTCTGAAGGTAGTTTTCCAATTTTTTGGAACAGGGGTAAAAGAGGCCACCTCTACTAGAATCTCTGTCCTAACCAAAAGTGTAACAAAGTATAATAATAATAATAATAATAAACTTTATAGAGCACCTTTCATACAAATAGTGCTTTGGTACTTTACAAACCAAGCGTAAAAAGAAAATATTAAAATTAAGAGATATACTTTCAGTTGTAAAGGAAAACACAGCAATACAGTAAAGCAACATAAATGTCAATTAAATAAATACATAAAAATTAGGAAAGTCGTAATAAAATAAGAACAATTAAAGAGAACTAAAAAAAGAAACCGAAATAGAAAGAACAAAGAACCACTTTAACTAAAAGCAAAATTAAAAAAATATATTTTCAAATGTTTTTTAAAACAATGTACCGAGCTTGACTGCCTCATAAAAAGTGGTAGTGAGTTTCATCATTTAGAAGCATAAAAACAAAAGGCAGCCTCTCCACTCTTTCTGTATTTCACATGTGGTATTTGCAGTAGGCCAGTATGTGCTGATCTCAGCTCACGTATAGGAACACATGAAGACAGACATTCAGTAAGGTACAGATGTGCTAGGTCGTTTAAAGCTTTAAAAACAAGTAAGCGAACTTTCAGATTGATCCTAGATAATACAGGTGACCAGTGAAGGTTTTTCAAAACAGGAATGATATTCTCTTTCTTGTATTTGTTAGGATCTGTGCTACTGCATTTTGAACAAGTAGTAAGGGATTTATTGTTTTCTTTGGGAAGCCCACAAAACAGAGCATTACTATCATATCCACATCAATGTGAGCAATGGAGAAGTCAAATTAACGTGTCTAAATATCATCTAGCTCTATCCCAGGGAAGAGGGCTGTTGCCTACACAGATGACAAGACACAAAACGCTCAACTGTGCAAAACACGCATAAGGACATCAGTCAGGAGGAACAAGGTAAAGTGTTTAAACTTCTTCACCATGGTCATGTACTTTCACTCCAAGCACTGTCATATGAAATAACTGTGGAAACGACCTCCCCAACATTTTGGGTTGTTGCATTTTGCTTCAATTAATTTTAACCTTTTCTTTTAGACATTAAGAGGAAGGACACATTCACCCTTGGTAGAGATTCAGTTGTTCTTTGAGATGTCAAGGTGAGAATTAACCACTTCAGGTATAAGTCAATCCACATGACTGAAAAAGGGGCGATGAACAGGATATGGGGCTTCTTCTAGTTATAAAGTATAATCATCATCATTAAATGATCTAAGACTACTGAAGTATAAGCTGTGTCCCTGACTGAATAATTAGTAAACTCATTTTTGTAGAGTGCAGCTACTATATATTCAGTGGCATTTCCTTAAAACAACTGTATTCCCACATTCTGAATATGGAGTGTGATAATGTAGAGAATGTTGGACTTGTAATAACTAATTGAATAATAATAATAATGATCAATGAAAGTGCTTAAAAGTATCAACAAATGCCTTCAAAGTACTTGACGTGTACTTTGCTTTCGAAAGTGAAATATAATTCATGCTTACGTAAGATTTCTCTTGACTTCTCAGGAGTCTACTAACTCCAAGGTCAAGTAACATCACACACCATTATTTAAGTGCTGATGTTGGAGCTGCAATACTACTACCAAGACAAAAAATGATACAGGTAACACTGCTCTCAGATTTCTAAGAATTGCTAAAATAGTGTTTACAGAGCATTCAGTCTCATAAAGAAAATAAGTTGAGAATATGACAAGTTCCTACCATCTCAAACACTGCCAATCTAGAATAAAAAGGAAGTACTTGAACGCCTACTGTAATCAAACTCAAACCAGAACATATCAGTGCATGACAATGAAATGTAGTCACAGTATTTCCTCTACCCATTCAAGTCCCAAAAAGGACCGAGGAACTTACCGGAGGCGATCCCTGAATTTCAAACAGAGCACAATGTAGGGGAGAAGATCACAGAGAGCTCTTCTCAGATTGCTCAGAGTCAGCCCCAGGACCCTGTCCTGACTGAAGGAGACAAAGTGGTCAAACAGGTAGGTAGAAATGAGCAAGGAACAGAGAGTATGGTTATTCTTGCATTGTTTTGTTCGTCTGTCAAAGAAAAGAGTGCTTCTGAGTTTTGTCAATGTTCATCTTTATTTTAGGAGAAGAAGAAACGGAGGTATCACACTTTGCTCAAGTGTATGATACCATGTGTGTACAGCAGACATCACCAAAGGAACAGGAGACACCTGAGTAGAGAACAAGAATATGAAAAGACTGATGGAAAAAAAGGACCAGGAGAAATCCATTGAATATGCACAATCTCGTACAGTATTTCAATGAAAAATTTCACTGTTGTTTTTAGTGTGGTCGTATTGCATACATTTAAAACAATGTGTCTTGTTTAATGAACTATTTCATTTACTTTAGTAAAAAAGTGTTGTTTACTGTAGTCCTAGCATGAATGCAATTGTTAGAAAAAACTTGAATGTAAAACTGAATGTTTCATACAATATGGGTTTTTGTTAACCCACACACCTAAGTGAAATGTTTGATTACGTTTACAAGACATAACACATACTTCAGTTGAGTGTGAAAGGGAACAACAGAGAAAGTCACAAACAAAACATTTTTGAAGGACTTTAGAAATGAAAAAAAATAAAGAATTTTTCAACAAGATGTCTGTCTATAGCGAGTTTCATTTGAGATAATCTTTTCTTAGAAGTGCAAGAGTGGTATTCCCTACAACTTATTCCCCAATTTTATCATTCTCAGAAATTAGGAGACGGAAACCACACCTACTGTAATATTAGACCTTGTAACAAGGGAACTAGGTTTCAGTGGCTTAAAAGGTGCATAAAGAGGCTCATGTATAATGACCTCCAGTGTCCCACAGGTTTCCAAAATCATTTCTTCAAGTATGGAAAAAAAGGAAATAAAGTGTCTACAGAAAGCGTATTCCCCCTTGAACTTTGTTCAGTTTGTTGCGCCAGTGCCTGAGTTTCATGCACTTAAATGAGGACTTCGTTCTCACACCACATATTTTATACCACTTTTAATGGGAAAAAATGAAACCTTAGAATTGTATACATTTTCACCCACGTGTTCATATTTGGTAGAAGCCCTTTTCACAGCAATTTCAGCTGTGAGTCTGTTGGTATAGGGCTCCACCACCTCTGCACCCCCAAGATTTGACAATATTTGAGAATTTGAGAAGTCTGTCTGGTTTAGCTGAAGAATCAGCTAAGGTAAGTTTCAGTGTTTCATTTGGCTGTGTATATGTTTTACTTTTTAACTTTTTTTTTGAATATACTAAACTTAATTGTTATGATATACTCTTTTTCAAATACCTATTAGAATATGATTTGCACAAAACCCAAAAGAAATACAGTTCAGGACTTTCATGAATCTAGTTAAAGCAATTTTAAAGTGAGCTGACCAATAACTATTCTAAATCTATAGAACAAAAACAAACAGTAAAACTAAAACACAGATCTCTTAGCTTCCTATTGCATGAAGCAGATGACTGAATGACCAAGCCTAACTAGTAGCCAGAACCCCAGTTAACCCTCCGTAACACAAAGTTTAACTACACGACAGGAACTCTTTCGCACTGAGTGAAAATCAAAAATGGATCCATAACTTTACATCATTTTACTATGTTGTGCCAATACCTGCATTTACATTTAGAACTAATGATGTCATAGAACACGGACCAGCATCACAGGAGTTCCAAGTGTCTCCAAGGAGACAACAGAACCTCAGTTGTGTTTAACATACACACTTTGAAACATACTGTAACACTCAGTTAACATGTCTGGTTTAGTTGAAGAATCGGCTAAGGCAAGTTTCAGGGTTTAATGGTGGGATGGTACCTGTGCTTTTTTCCCCCAACCGTTAGAATATGATTCGCACCAAACCCAAAAGAAATACTGCACAGTTCAGGAACTTCATGAACCTAGCAACTGTAAAATAAGCTTACAAACAACTGAATTGAAATGCAAAAAAGTTCAGAGAAAGGCACAAACTATGTTTACTTGGGGTTTACAAAATTAAAGCTAACTCAAATTGTAATGATAAACAATCATGCTGCCAATTTACAGAGAAATATCATGTTTTTGGAATAATGTATTATTTGTTATATAGGAACCCAGTATAATGGAATCCCTTGCGATCCTGTCTGCAGAGATAAAGGTTAGCATTTTTTTCTCTTGAGCTCTGTCATTCCCAGAAATATAATGAACAGAAATATATTTTGCCAATCTTTTCATAGTAATCCAAACAACTCTGCGTGTATCTGACATTTGTAATATTTATCTACCGCAGTATAACTTTTCTGGCAAGGTGATTGGTATTGTACCTTGAAAGAAAACTGATTGGAAATGTCATGTACTCTATGGTTTCTATTGATGTCAAGTGGCAAATGTTGACTGGTGATGTTATGTGAATCTTAAGAAATGCTCATTTTTCAATCGTGTCTATGTTTCTCAGAATTTGAGACAGAGAGGCCAATCTCTGCAATCCGAGCTGAGGGCATTTCTTGGAATGGAAAGGTAAGAGCAACGTGTTCTTTGATATTCTCTTAAGACTCTTCGCCAGATTTAACGATGAAGTGATATTGTATTAAGAGGCCTTTGGTGTAGGCTAAGCAGCCATAGGTTTGAAAATATTACTGCAGCCTGACTGCTTCAATTTCAGCTATGTAGTAGAGAACATTCCAAACAGAAGCCGGCCTACCTTCTTTTCTTTGTACCTGATAAAGATGAGGATGGCTTTAAAGATACAGCTAAACTTTTGCAGAACCATTTAAGGACATTGTTACTGTTTGTTGTAGAAGCCAAAACTATGAGAATCTCAAAATCTAAAAATCTCATGGCGTCAGAATGTACAACTTTAAAAAAAAGTAAATAATAATAATAAACATTAATTAATATAGCGCCTTGAAAGGTGGCTTTACAGAATGACAAAACCAACAACAATAAATAATACACAAGATATGCATGATGACAATACACAGTTACAGTAGAGGAGACAGTAGATGGTGGTACTAAATCAAGTGGGAGCAGAAGGATAAAGAACGTGTGAGTTTCCCGAAAACGATTAATCTTAGAGACTAACGAGCAAATTTACGATGTACGTATGTAACGTACTAGCTACTTTTTTGTGCGTTTCCCCAAACCCCTCTTAATCGGTCATTTCACGAGCGAGTATAAAGTACTTCTTTGTTAACCCCGCCCCTGAAGTCGCTCAGCAAAAAGCATCACAAGTCGATTGAAAAACAATCGATTGACAATTCTTTCATTATATGGTGTCGGTTTTGGTCCTTCAGTGGGATGAAATAAAGTTGTGAAAAGGAATATGAAGTCAACTTGACATCCATTTAAGCGAAAGCATATAGATAGGCACAAAATGGAACCCTTATTGTTTCTAAGAGAAAAGAAATGACTGACATGCCGTAAAAGGAAACCAAGATTAACTGCGTGGACAGTGTATGCGTCCCGCACGACGTCTTTGATTTAAAGCAATATTTTTTGGCGCGCTGCCATTGTTAAGAATCACAGTGTTTCATGAGAAAAAACTGTTATTTATAGTTATTGGGTGTATTGGAACTCAATGGAAAAATTAACTACTAAGCTTGGCATGTGTCACTCAACAAATTCAGGACCTATAATCAAATTTCAAAACAAGTAGGTCTAAGCTTTACCGTCAACAATCACGACAGAACATAAAACGGTATTGGAACTTTAAATATTGTATCGACCGCGGGTTTCGGTACGGAATGGAGCAGGCGTGGGACTCAGGGAATGGGGCTGAACAACACATTTATTAACTCGAATCGGGAAAGGTACACACACAGGGACAGGGGTTCCAGCGCTGCACCTACACACACACACACACACACACACACACACACACACACACACACACACACACACACGAAGGGAAGAGACTGTATCCCAGCCTCCCTCCGGCTATACAGTCCGGTAGTCCTCAGGTGCTGTTCTCAGCCCGCCTTGCGTGCGCATGGCTAAAGCGCCCTGCGTGGCGCTACATTAGAAATACATGTCAGGCCCAATGATTTCACTTCAATAATGCATTGCTGCATTTCATCCTGAAAATAATATCATCTAGTCAAGTATAAAACTGAGCCTTTCTTTTCAATTAAGTGTATTCTAACGGATTGGGGTTCTCTTGGCATGTGCCCTGGCAGCTCCCAAACAAATACAAGTAGAGGAGAAATTACAGATAAAAGAAAGAAAACATAAAAAGAACAAAAAACAATTAACTGCCAGCGGTAATGAGGTAAATATTTATGTAACCAAGTTATATTTTTACATATATCAATGTTTTCCTTGCTTTGGCATTTTTCACGTTCTTTATGGAATTTAATACAATCTAAACCCCACCTCAAAAGTACTAAAAGAGGGAGTATTATTAAACATTTGACTTAGGAATATGAAATATACCCAAGACGACTAATAAATTCATCACTGTATAAATAAATGTTCTTTTTTCGAATTTCCTCTTACATAGTACAACAAAATATCAAAATCCATCATATAAACTCGGAGTATCCTCTATTTCCAGAGGACTCCCATGCCGTGCAGTGACTGTGCTCTGTCTGGCGATCTCTGGCGCTCAGGGTGGGCAGGAGGCGGACAGTTTAAGAAGCACTTAGTGATGAACGAGCGGGTCGGGGAGCACGTAGATGACAAAGGATTTAACGTGCTACTTCAGTTCCGATGGGTTTTGGGAAAGACTCGTCAATTAACGATCGATCTCAAGAGCGAGTTTACGGTGTTCGTAGCGCTACGATGCTTTCGGGAAACAGAATAATAATATCTAGAAGGATATACCATATATACAAATATAAAGAATGATATATGATATATAACAGTAATAGATTACATATATAAATGTAATTATATAATATTATATATTATTAACACCATACCCACCATCTATGTACATTCACATGACCACACACATCAGATCAATATCAAATCAATCACAATGATTAGAATGCGCGCAGAAATCGCCCCTTTCTCTCCCCATCTTTCAGCACATTATACGTCCTCTCCGCGATACAAGCCGATATCCGTTATCTTACTCTACAATGCACCTTTTCCCGTGTTGTACGTTAACATTTGGTTGATAAAATCGACACACCTACAATATTAAATAAGAAAGAAAACAATTATAACACAACGGCTGACAGAGCCTCTAGATCAGAAACCCGTTGGCGGCACACGCGCTGAATGTCTCTCTCTCTCCTGCTCAGCAAAACACAACATGTGGGTCAACACCGTGTGAGGCATTAAACACCACCTTCCTGCATCACCGCGATTCATCTGGCACACAACTGTACTATTTACAGAAATAATATATATAATGTCGCCACACGAATCTGTAATAAAAATAAAATAAAAAATGCCGCTGGCACGCTCACCTGCAGGAGCACGTGTCGCCCCACACTCGCTCCACTCCGGCACGTGGTCATCTCGCCACAGGCCCTCAGACCAGACACCCCGACTCTCCCCTCCAGCAAGAGACCATCAGGGCAGCACAGCGCGCCACTACATCACACCGCGCTCGTCAGCAGTTCAAACAGAAAATAAACGGATTCAAGTCAAGTGGCAGGAGCTCGCTGAAGAGAGACAGTGATGGCGTCTCACCCGCCTGGCGGCCACAGCGCATCTGAGGGCTCCCCAGAGAAACGAGCCGCCTGTGACCCCAGGGGCACCTTCACTGGCGCCCCGCCACCAACACACCCCAAGGGCTGTCGCACAGCCACCTCCATACAGAAAAACGGAACTAATTTGGGGGAAGTTCACAAAAATAAAATAATAAAATAAAAGATGACATCATACAACCACGGCTCAACACACCTGGCTACACGTGTAAGAACGTGTAGTACTTGAAGTGCGGCTCTCAGCAGAAATATAATAATAATAATAAAAAACTTTATTTATAGAGCACCTTTCATACAAATAGCAGCGCAAAGTGCTTTACAAACCAAGCGTAAAAATAAAATATTAAAATTAAGAGACTTTCAGTTGTAAAGGAAAACACAGCAATACAGCAAAGCAACAGAAATGTCAATTAAATAAATAAATACAAATGAGGAAACTCGTAATAAAATAAGAAAAAGAAAAGAGAACTAATCAGCCTCTTACTCCAGATCGTGGTCACCGACGACCACGCCAGTCTCCCCTTTTCTGGAAAAACCTGCCTCAAAAGTACCATCTCACTTCATTATTTTATATCACCAAAACCACAAAACCTTGACACAAAACCTTTTATTAATCAAAAAGTGTCAAAATTGTTTTTCACAAAACCACTTTTGGAAATTGCATGAGAAGGTCCATAAGGCCACACGTGTGCTCTCCTCAAAACGGTCACACACGTCAGCGGTGGAAATCAAGATCTACCTTTGATTCCTTTGTCATTTTTCATCGTTTCTTACCAACAAAACCATGTTATCAATCGAAAAGGGACAACCGGAGCTTTAAAAAAACGTGTTTTTAAAAAAACCCAAGACAATCAATCACAAAGTCACTTTTTATCTGATGATGCACTTCCAAACTTCCAATATACATTGATAATGCAATCAAAACCAGCAAAAAATATATATACCCCATGTTTTTACCTTATTCTGAAGCATAACATATATCCACAGCAGCTCAGACCTGGAGGCTATTGAACGTCATTGACTTTGTACTAAATGTCTAAAACAAGAGCGCCAAAAACAAGGCGATCTGATTGTTAAAAAGCGCCATCATTCATTGTATTTTCAGCCATTCAGAGCCCTTTTATTAAAAAGCATTTTATTAAAAACGCATTTGCGTTTGTCTGGTATTTACTTTGGTCCCTTTTAACTGTTTTTCCATTTACTGTATTGCTTTGAGATGCCACTTTTAAAGGTGATATGTAAAATAAAGTTTTTTATTATTGTTATAGAGAAACATGATCAGATTTTCCCTGGTTCAGATCTAAAGATCTAAAGTGCTACACCTTACTTTCTTAATTCGATGTATTTAAAGCAGTGAACTACTGTAGGTGTAACATAACATTCAGAAATACAATCGAGAATAGTTTTGTGGTGTTTGTTTAGATGAAACGTTCCTAAAACGTATAACGTAACACAATTAAAGACGATTAAAATCTGTAATCTTTCCACTTGTACTGTATGTCATCGGAAAATACAAGACGTTTCTGCTTTGTGTAAGGATGGTATCAAAAAGTAATCTTAAGTGGTGAGAAAGCTGTGCTTAATGTTTTTAAGGGACTTAAAAGTAAAAGGAGATGCTTCATATTGCTTGACTAATTTTAAAAACTAAGTTATAAATGCAGACGCTCCCTCGGTGCCGCGCCGGGTGTAAATATCAAAATATACATTCATCCCGGGCACAGGCCGAAGAGCGCCCGGCTGGGGTGCGGGGGGAAGAGCAGGACAGGAATGAAAGTGGTCAGGGCGGGGTTTAGGAAGGCGTACAGTCTGGGCAGGTATAGATTACACTTTTCTAAAACGTATTTGAAAAATAAAAACGATTACAATCTAATCCTTCCACGTTTGATCCCAAAATCCCACGAAAAATACATCTAAACGGGTAGAAAGCTATGCTGAAAGTTTATTAAGATACTTAGAAGACAAAGATACTGTATGAATTTATGTTGCATTAGTCTGATTATGATTAAAAAAACACATATAATTAAACACGCGTTTGCGATTTAAATCAAAACACGATTTAAATCAATATAAATGTTTATATTGTAACGCATACTGTCCAGCCTCCATTTCTCTATAAAAATTTACTCTATTACAAATTTACAATTTGTTGATAATAGAAATGTTAGGTTCTCTAAAGCTTTGTGATAGCTGACCCACCCAGGCAGCAAAAGATCAGCTGCACTGGTAAGATGCGACACCGAAGATATGATTAATAACCTTTTAAATCTGAAGGGAGATCTGAGGGGATCCCCCCCGCCCCCCACACACACAATAGAAGCAGGAAGCAGAAGCAGGGACCGTTGTCAGAAGGGAAGAAGGTGACTATTCATTGTTATCAAAAATGACTTATCACAAAATGAATCGATCATTTTGTGATATTTTGAAATATAAAAGTCAATTGATTGTCCATAATATTGCTATTCTATTTTTTCGAAGAAATGTTTGTTAAAAGAAAAGTCTAACACCAGCTGGATTTAAACACACAACCCGTGAGTTGATAATCAGGCACATAGACCAGTGGGCTACAAGGGAAGTAGCATGAAGAGAGAGGCAAAACAGCCCTACACAGCCCTGTCGCTGTACACGAATATAATCATATAATTATTAATTTCTTTAGATACGCGATTCCATATTATATTAGCAGAAAAGCTTAAAACTACCACTTTTTCACATGCTATTTCACATGTTAGTTAAATACTTCGATGCTTAAAATGTTTAGGGAGAAATGGAATACTGGTGTGTATTTTTCCTTTAAAGTACCGATTCCTGGAATCTGACTGGCTGACACCCTTCTGAAGTGGTTCCATAATATCTGGTATACGGAAAAGAAAGCGGTGATAAAAAAGCCTGGATTCTCATGTATCTCATACAAGTATCTTTTAATACAGTCTTTGCTGTGCTCTTGAGGATCCTTGTGATATTTTGAGCTCTAGATGAATGATAAGTGTCGCATTTTAAATCATTTTCGTAGTTAGAAATGATGAAACGCCCTGTTAAAAGCAAGGGAGTTTTTATGCCCTTTGAAGTAAAAGAAAATGCCTGACAAAGTAGGGCTTGGACAGATTCCAAGTGCTTGTACAAATGTGCTAAAGAAATGATACTTTGAGTATACAGCTTGTCCAAAGTCATCCATTATTAATACTATTAGTAATATCTTCGGTAAAGGCTTTGATGCATAAATATTTCTGATAAAGGTAGGTTGTGTACTTTTGTCCAACTGAGTAATTTTGGTTTCATAAAATATACCAACATTTTAATGACTGATGATTAACATACTGTAATACACAGTTCAAATTTAAAAGCTCAAATGCTGTACATGAGAGGTTAAGCTCCCCCTGGCGGTTTTACAAGGTGATGCCGGATACTTTCCGGGATGACGTCAAATGACGCGATTAACCGCGTGATACTGCGTGATACTACGTGATACCGCGACACGCCCACCGGGGTATGCCGCGAAATACCCCATCCATTTTGAATGGCTGCATCTGTACTCTTTTTCAAATACCTATTAGAATATGATTTGCACAAAACCCAAACGAAATACAGTTCAGGACAGTTCAAGCAATTTTAAAGTGAGCTGACCAATAACTACTGTAAATCTATAGAACAAAAACAAACAGTAAAACTAAAACACAGATCTCTTAGCTTCCTATTGCATGAAGCAGATGACTGAATGACCAAGCCTAACTAGTAGCCAGAACCCCAGTTAACCCTCCATAACACAAAGTTTAACTACACGACAGGAACTCTTTCGCACTGAGTGAAAATCATAAATGGATCCATAACTTTACATCATTTTACTATGTTGTGCCAATACCTGCATTTACATTTAGAACTAATGATGTCATAGAACACGGACCAGCATCACAGGAGTTCCAAGTGTCTCCAAGGAGACAACAGAACCTCAGTTGTGTTTAATATACACACTTTGAAACATACTGTAACACTCAGTTAACATGTCTGGTTTCGTTGAAGAATCGGCTAAGGTAAGTTTCAGGGTTTAATGGTGGGATGGTACCTGTGCTTTTTTCCCCCAACCGTTAGAATATGATTCGCACCAAACCCAAAAGAAATACTGCACAGTTCAGGAACTTCATGAACCTAGCAACTGTAAAATAAGCTTACAAACAACTGAATTGAAATGCAAAAAAGTTCAGAGAAAGGCACAAACTATGTTTACTTGGGGTTTACAAAATTAAAGCTAACTCAAATTGTAATGATAAACAATCATGCTGCCAATTTACAGAGAAATATCATGTTTTTGGAATAATGTATTATTTGTTATATAGGAACCCAGTGTAATGGAATCCCTTGCGATCCTGTCTGCAGAGATAAAGGTTAGCATTTTTTTCTCTTGAGCTTTGTCATTCCCAGAAATATAATGAACAGAAATATATTTTGCCAATCTTTTCATAGTAATCCAAACAACTCTGCGTGTATCTGACATTTGTAATATTTATCTACCGCAGTATAACTTTTCTGGCAAGGTGATTGGTATTGTACCTTGAAAGAAAACTGATTGGAAATGTCATGTACTCTATGGTTTCTATTGATGTCAAGTGGCAAATGTTGACTGGTGATGTTATGTGAATCTTAAGAAATGCTCATTTTTCAATCGTGTCTATGTTTCTCAGAATTTGAGACAGAGAGGTCAATCTCTGCAATCCGAGCTGAGGGCATTTCTTGGAATGGAAAGGTAAGAGCAACGTATTCTTTGATATTCTCTTAAGACTCTTCGCCAGATTTAACGATGAAAAATGTCAGGAATAAAAACAAACATTATTTGATATAACGCCTTCAAAGGTGGCTTCTTTAAAGAATGACAAAACCAACAACAATAAATAATACACAAGTATAATAATAATAATAATAATAATAAACTTTATTTATAGAGCACCTTTCATACAAATAGTGCTTTGGTGCTTTACAAACCAAGCGTAAAAAGAAAATATTAAAATTAAGAGATATACTTTCAGTTGTAAAGAAAACACAGCAATACAGTAAAGCAACATAAATGTCAATTAAATAAATACATAAAAATTAGGAAAGTCGTAATAAAATAAGAACAATTAAAGAGAACTAAACAAAAAGAAACCGAAATAGAAAGAACAAAGAACCACTTTAAATAAAAGCAAAATTAAAAAAATATATTTTCAAATGTTTTTTAAAACAATGTACCGAGCTTGACTGCCTCATAAAAAGTGGTAGTGAGTTTCATCATTTAGAAGCATAAAAACAAAAAGCAGCCTCTCCACTCTTTCTGTATTTCACATGTGGTATTTGCAGTAGGCCAGTATGTGCAGATCTCAGGTCACGTATAGGAACATATGAAGACAGACATTCAGTACGGTACAGACGTGCTAGGTCGTTTAAAGCTTTAAAAACAAGTAAAAGAACTTTCAGATTGATCCTAGATAATACAGGTGACCAGTGAAGGTTTTTCAAAACAGGAATGATATTCTCTTTCTCGTATTTGTTAGGATCTGTGCTACTGCATTTTGAACAAGTAGTAAGGGATTTATTGTTTTCTTTGGAAGCCCACAAAACAGAGAATTACAATCATATCCACATCAATGTGAGCAATGGAGAAGTCAAATGAACGTGTCTAAATATCATCTAGTTCTATCCCAGGGAAGAGGGCTGTTGCCTACACAGATGACAAGACACAAAACGCTCAACTGTGCAAAACACGCATAAGGACATCAGTCAGGAGGAACAAGGTAAAGTGTTTTTACTTCTTCACCATGGTCATGTACTTTCACTCCACGCACTGTCATATGAAATAACTGTGGAAACGACCTCCCCAACATTTTGGGTTGTTGCATTTTGCTTCAATGAATTTTAACCTTTTCTTTTAGACATTAAGAGGAAGGACACATTCACCCTTGGTAGAGATTCAGTTGTTCTTTGAGATGTCAAGGTGAGAATTAACCACTTCAGGTATAAGTCAATCCACATGACTGAAAAAGGGGCGATGAACAGGATATGGGGCTTCTTCTAGTTATAAAGTATAATCATCATCATTAAATGATCTAAGACTACTGAAGTATAAGCTGTGTCCCTGACTGAAGAATTAGCAAACTCATCTTTGTAGAGTGCAGCTACTATATATTCAGTGGCATTTCCTTAAAACAACTGTATTCCCACATTCTGAATATGGAGTGTGATAATGTAGAGAATGTTGGACTTGTAATAACTAATTGAATAATAATAATAATAATCAATGAAAGTGCTTAAAAGTATCAACAAATGCCTTCAAAGTATTTGACAGGTACTTTGCTTTCGAAAGTGAAATATAATTCATGCTTACGTAAGATTTCTCTTGACTTCTCAGGAGTCTACTAACTCCAAGGACAAGTAACATCACAAACCATTATTTAAGTGCTGATGTTGGAGCTGCAATACTACTACCAAGACAAAAAATGATACAGGTAACACTGCTTTCAGATTTCTAAGAATTGCTAAAATAGTATGTTTACAGAGCATTCAGTCTCATAAAGAAAATAAGTTGAGAATATGACAAGTTCCTACCATCTCAAACACTGCCAATCTAGAATAAAAAGGAAGTACTTGAACGCCTACTGTAATCAAACTCAAACCAGAACATATCAGTGCATGACAATGAAATGTAGTCACAATATTTCCTCTACCCATTCAAGTCCCAAAAAGGACCGAGGAACTTACCGGAGGCGATCCCTGGATTTCAAACAGAGCACAATGTAGCCAATGTAGGGGAGAGGATCACAGAGAGCTCTTCTCAGATTGCTCAGAGTCAGCCCCAGGACCCTGTCCTGAGTGAAGGAGACAAAGTGTCAAACAGGTAGGTAGAAATGAGTAAGGAACAGAGAGTATGGTTATTCTTGCATTGTTTTGTTCGTCTGTCGAAGAAAATAGTGCTTCTGAGTTTTGTCAATGTTCATCTTTATTTTAGGAGAAGAAGAAACGGTGGTATCACACTTTGCTCAAGTGTATGATACCATGTGTGTACAGCAGACATCACCAAAGGAACAGGAGACACCTGAGTAGAGAACAAGAATATGAAAAGACTGATGGAAAAAAAGCACCAGGAGAAATCCATTGAATATGCACAATCTCGTACAGTATTTCAATGAAAAGTTTCACTGTTGTTTTTAGTGTGGTCGTATTGCATACATTTAAAACAATGTGTCTTGTTTAATGAACTATTTCATTTCCTTTAGTAAAAAGTGTTGTTTACTGTAGTCCTAGCATGAATGCAATTGTTAGAAAAAACTTGAATGTAAAACTGAATGTTTCATACAATATGGGTTTTTGTTAACCCACACACCTAAGTGAAATGTTTGATTACGTTTACAAGACATAACACATAGTTCAGTTGAGTGTGAAAGGGAACAACAGAGAAAGTCACAAACAAAACATTTTTGAAGGACTTTAGAACCTAAAAAAAATAAAGAATTTTTCAACAAGATGTCTTTCTATAGCGAGTTTCATTTGAGATAGTCTTTTCTTAGAAGTGCAAGAGTGGTATTCCCTACAACTTATTCCCCAATTTGATCATTCTCAGAAATTAGGAGACGGAAACCACACCTACTGTAATATTAGACCTTGTAACAAGGGAACTAGATTTCAGTGGCTTAAAAGGTGCATAAAGAGGTTCATGTATAATGACCTCCAGTGTCCCACAGGTTTTTCCCAAATCATTTCTTCAAGTATGGAAAAAGAGGAAATAAAGTGTCTACAGAAAGCGTATACCCCCTTGAACTTTGTTCAGTTTGTTGCGCCAGTGCCTGAGTTTCATGCACTTAAATGAGGACTTCTTTCTCACACCACATATTTTACACCTTTAATGGGAAAAAATGAAACATTAGAATTGTATACATTTTCACCCACATGTTAATATGTGGTAGAAGCCCTTTTCACAGCAATTTCAGCTGTGAGTCTGTTGGTATAGGGCTCCACCACCTCTGCACCCCCAAGATTTGACAATATTTGAGAATTTAAGAAGTCTGTCTGGTTTAGCTGAAGAATCAGCTAAGGTAAGTTTCGGCGTTTCATTTGGCTGTGTATATGTCTTATTTTTTAAATGTGAATATACTAAACTTAATTTTTACGATATATTCTTTTTCAAATACCTATTAGAATATGATTTGCACAAAACCCAAAAGAAATACAGTTCAGGACTTTCATGAATCTAGTTAAAACAACTTTAAAGTGAGCTGACCAATAACTACTGTAAATTGAGTTTTTAAAAAAGTAAAACCACTATACAGAAACTGAAGTAAGTTAAGAAAAAGGTACACCATGTTTTTCTTTTAAAAAAAATTAAAGGTAACGAAAAATATATTGATAAAGAAGGATGTTGCCAATTTACAGGGAAATATAATACCTTTAGCACAATGTATCATGTTTTTATAGGAACCGAATATCATGGAATCACTTCCTGCATGTGATCCTTCCTGCATTCTCAGAAATATAATAAAAGAAAATATATTTTTTACCTCTGCATACAGATGCAGCCATTCAAAGTGCGCGGCACAAACACATACCGCGCGCATTTGGCTACGTCATCGCACGTCATACCGCGGTATGTGATTGGTTGACCGACAGGGGCACTCGTGGTGCGTTGGTCGGTCGTAGAAAGATTTAAATGTCTTTACTGTGCCCGTTTTAGTATTGAATATTTCTATAGAATTTTACCACTGAAGGGAAATCTTAGTAGCTGAGCATAAAAAGAATAGGAGCGTAACGCGTGTGAAGGCCATAAACGATATTAATTTTGGAACATAAACATACAGTATTACAGTATATGGCTGGTCTCGGTACTTTAAAGAAAAAATACACACCAGTATTCCATTTCTCCCTAAACATTTTAAGCATCCAAGTCTTTAACTAACATGTGAAATAGCGTGTATAAAAAGTGGGAGTTTTAAGCTTTTCTGTGAATATAATATGGAATCGTGTATCTAAAGAAATTAATAACGATATAATTATATTCACATACTGCAACACAACAGTACATGCTGTACAATGTCTGTTGATACTGTATGTGTAGGGCTGTTTCACCACTCCTCACGCGACCTTGCGGGTGGTACTGTGGTCTACGTGCTCAACTTCTGAACCACAGGTTGGGTGTTCAAATCCAGCTGGCGCCATGACTTTTCTTTTAACAAACATTTCTTTAAAAAAATAAAATAGCAATATTATGGACAATTCATTGACTTTTTATATTTCTAAATATCACAACATGTTCGAATTTAAGTCATTTTTTATTACAATGAATAGTCACCTTCTTTACTTCTGACAACGGTCCCTGCTTCTGCTTCCTGCTTCTATCGTGTGTGGGGGGGGGATCCCTTTAGATCTCCCTTCAGATTTAAAAGGTTATTGATCATATCTTCGGTGTCGCATCTTCCCAGTGTAGCTGATCTTTTGCTGCCTGGGTCAACTATCACAAAGCTTTAGAGAACTTTACATTTCTATTATCAACAAATTGTAAATACGACGTTTACATTGGCATTATTAATTTTTCACTTGAGTGTATGG